>NW_015115111.1:61358-86896 GCF_001443285.1 Poecilia latipinna
TTAAAATATTTTTTTTTTTTTTTTTTTTTTTTTTTACATTTTATGCATTTCTTTGTTGTTCTTTACTGAATATTTCTCCCAGATGGAACATTTTCTCTCAAATGAACATCAGCTTTCGCTGATGATACCGTTTCCAGCAGCGCACGGCTTTAGTCAAAGGCCGTTTCTCCTGTTTGTTGTGAATAACGTTATGTACTTTGCTCTTGCTCAGTGCTGTGAACAACTTGCAACTGCAAAGCGCAAACGGAGTACAATTGTAAAACATACACATTCAGTGGCTGCTGGAAAATATTCAAGAAAAATACGTGACGTAAAACCCTGAATTACTCAGATTTTATCATAAATACTTAAATAGAAAAACATAGTATGGCTAGGTTTTACACTGCATTGCTTCATAGAGGAAATTCAACTGACGTATATATAGATTTATATGTGGAATAGGCAGAATTTATGAATAGATTTCAAATGTAGATGTGTGGTGCGACTGTGGAAGCAGATTGGCATGTGCTTCCAGACCTTGATGGGATATTCATCAAGTTGTAGATACGATCTTTCAGTCAGAGTCAATTTGATAGAGTCACTTATGGGTGAAACATAATCTGGAGCAGCATCTCTTAAGTATCTCCCCCACTTTTTCTCAGTAATGCACAGATAAACATGTCGCAAGAACCTCACCCTTTGAGTAGTATATATATATATATATATATATATATATATATATATATATATATATATATATATATATATATATATTTTTTTTTTAATGTTTGTGGCACCAACATGCAGCCGAAGTCTTAAAATAAACTGCTGTAAGACTGCAACTTATTTGTAAACATTATGTTGAAGTATGGGGTTGCACAGTGGCGCAGTTGGTAGAGCTGTTGCCTTGCAGCAAGAAGGTTCTGGGTTCAATTCCCAGCCCCAGTCTTTCTGCATGGAGTTTGCATGTTCTCCCTGTGCATGTGTGGGTTCCATCTGGGTACTCCGGCTTCCTCCCACAGTCCAAAAACATGTCAGGTTAATTGGCCTCTCCAAATTGCCCCTAGGTGTGAGTGTGGGTGTGCATGGTTGTGTGTCTCTGTGTTGACAGACTGGCGACCTGTCCAAGGTGTACCCCACCCCTCGCCCAGAACGTTAGCTGGGGATGGGCACCAGCAAACCCTCCCAGCCCCACCAAGGGACAAGGGTGTAAAGAAAATGGATGGATGTTCAAGTATGTTTTTTTTCTTCTGGATTAATAAATCGACACGCTCCTCTTTCATTCAAGCCTTCCTTGCTATCTGTCCACTTATCAGTCCGGTCCTGTCCATCTCCGCAAACCCGTCGTCTTTCTGCCCGTCTCTGCAGTCGTTACCGGGGTTGTGTAGTGAGGCGGACATTACATGGACCATCTATTTGCCAGATGTTATTGCTTACATGCCGGTGATTTCATAAGGTGCTGTGACAATTTTATTAACTTGGTGGTGGTGATGGTGTGTGGAGTCTCATTTTTCTCTCAGAGAATATAAAATTGGGGAGGCTAAGCTAGGTTCGGTATCAGCAACCTGGTTGCATTAGCAACACTGAGGCAGAATACATCACCGGGGGGAATTACTGAGCACAATAGACATGGCAGAATCCTTCTACTCGGTTTTAATGAGATATGCCCGGCTCATACTTTTCCTACAGTCCCGGGCTGCTGCTTAATGAAAAAGCACAAGGACAGCGCGGTGAATTGTTCCCGACAAGAACCCTGATCTGTTAGCAATCGGGCTGGTTTTCCCATTTCCCTGCAGTGGAGAGATGTACTTTCAAATTGAGAAACGTGGGATAATATCAGACCAATCCCATTTTAGGAACATATTGTGCTTTAAGGACACTCGTACCGTGAGGCTGGAAGAGGAAGCAAATTTCAGGCACGGCCATGTGGTTAATGGAGCTCCATTGAGAGCAGGAGCGTAGGGGTGATAGCCCTACCCTGATCATATTAGTCGCATATCGATCTTCCTCCTCTCTGTATGTTTGCTGAAGGTAAACACAAAACCCGTAGTCCTGCTGGCAGCTCATCGGCATGGAGATGTTGTGCTCACTATAGGACTTTTGTGATTGCAATTGTGGGCGCACAACTGCAATTTACAAAGCAAAACTTTTGCTACAGTTTACAACAGGTACGCTGCTGTATCAACAGGAAGAGTAATTAATTCGATTGTCTTATCCATACACAGTGACACAAGGACTTGACATCCTAATACACTGAAATGTTCACCGACGCAGATATTTACCTTCGAGAGACGAGCCAAATGATTTTGTGAAAGGGCCAGGCATTGTGCATGTAATTCGCTGTGTTTTGTTTGTGCAAATTGTTTTGAGAAATGCAAATGCGGAGGACGATTCGAGAAATACACCAAAGCGGCTGACTGCAGGAGCGAGGAGAGCTATATTTTGATTGCTGTGGCCTTCCGTCACGCTTAGCTTAGCTTAGCTGCCGTTAGCGCTAAGTTGTGTCCCCACGACATCACAGAGTTTCCTTCATTAAACTCATTTTGCTGTCGCTGGAACCGGATTTTGGGTTGGTATCCATGATACTAAATCAGCTTATCAGGTTTCACAGCAAGGACAGTTTCCAAGCTGCTTTTTTAATCATCCTGGACTCCGGATTTAAAATGGCCACGCTGATTATTCGCTTTCTTTTGTCTCTCCGAGTCCTTTGACACTTTTGGATCCTGAAAATTTAATCATGGTTCGAACCCAGATGAGCACACAGAGACGTATACTGAAATATACTGAGACATATTGTGCCTCGCAAAAGTATTACTATCACATGAACCTTATTTTTTTTATGACTTTGTCATAGTGTAACCATGTATTTTAATGTATTTGGGGGGATTTTATGTAATAAACTAACAGTGCATAATTGTAAACTGGAAAGAAAATGATGCATGGTTCTGAGGAATGATAGGAAGTATTATCAAGGGGAGAGTTTCATCTTTGAGCCAGATTCACAGACCATCTTTGTCCAATTTTATTAGGACTGAAAAACTTTGCAAAGATTGTGCAAACAGTTCAGTCACTAGATGTGTAAAGGCGGGATACCCTAAAAGACTTCTAGCTGCTCTTATTACCAAAACTAATGAGGAGACCCAGCGCAGCCGCCACTAAACTAGCCACAAAGCTGGAAATCCGTAGTCATAACTGCGAAAATCAGAAGTTCGTAATCAATTTTTGGCTTGAATATTTTACCGACATGCTGTATGTGCCTCAAAAGTTCCCTCCATGCATGTCGCCGTGTCAAATCAGAAGCTGAGTCTATCCAGGAAGTCCTTCTGTTTCACATCATTCGACTACCCAGTCCTCTTTACTGCGACGTCATTTTGCCCTTGGAAGATACATTAGAGGAATTAATGTTGTTTTCTGGAAGAAAACAAATGCGAACGGAAAACTCAAGCCAAACAAATATATTGAAAATTTATGGTGGGAGACGCACCTCAGACCGTTAAAACTAATGTACTATGGAGCGGCTGAAGGATGAGCGTTCACATGCTGGATGACTAACTCAGACACTGAATGTTTATGTGCGACACGACACCTGAAGACAGAAAGATCACAACTTTAATGCATCAGGCAGTTTCCATTTACTTTTATCATTCCATCTGTACCACAGCGGAGGCAGCTCAGTTGATATTGTTGGTTTTTCAAAGTTGAAGATTGCCGTTTTAGCGTCGTATAGAGATTTGGGCTGTCTACGAAGTGAAATATTCAAACGAAGCAATAAGGGATGAACTAAAGGAACTGCAGCGCTCTTTCCATTTGCACTGATGTGTTCTGCTCAAAGGGTTGAAGGACCTGCTTGACCCATTTACCATTACTGCCATCTAAACTGTTTGCTGTTAAGAAAGAGTGGTCCAACTGATCGTAACATAGGTGAAAATTACTTTCTCACCTCACCGGAAAGACAAATCTTAACTTGCGAGATCAAATAATGCAGCATATTAAACCTGTATGTCATAGTTAATGTTTTCCTATTTATTCACAGTTTGCTGACGTTGTAGCAGAGACTTTTTCTGTTCAAAGAAGTGGATCTAGTCTAACCTTTTTGGAATGGGTTTGCAATGTGGCACTTCCCGTCGGAGTGAAGTCAGAGTTGTTTTGGAGGCTCCACTTAATCACTTTCCTCTGCCTTTCCAGGAAGTGGTCACATTTTCTTTTTCAGTAAACCAAGAGAGCTTTTTTTTTTTTTTCTTTTTTTTTTCCCCGCGTAACCCTCACCAACAGGTGATTTGAAGATTACACGTCTGTCACCGACGCTGCGGCTCTAAGAGCAAACGGCGAACAGGATGTGATTTTCTATAGGTCTCTGTCAGAAATCACCGAAGCGCCGGCGGTTTCCAGAAGGCTTTTATTAAGAACTTAGCGTTCCAATTCACGATTCTGAAAGCACGAAACAAAAAACAAAAAAGTAAACAAAACAAAACCAAAAAAGAAAAAAAAAAAAGACTTCCAAAGCTTTGACCCCTTCTGACCATCTCAGCTAACCAACCCTTCGATTATCTCACTTTGCATCACAAAGGTCTGAGGTTGTGATGACAAAAGATCATCTAGCTGGTTGACGCTGGCACCTGGACTCGAGAGAGGTTTTCGTCTCGACCAAGACGGAACAGATTACACGGGTTGTTCCTCCCAAAGTGGCGTCACTTGAGAACAGAGGAAAAGAGAGGAAAGCAGAACACGTCACTGATGTAAACCGAGAGATGTCTGGAACAAATTTATTGTGTGTAGCACTCATCCTTAAGAAGTTCCACTCTACGCCTCCCGTGAAAACCCAGAACCCAGGAAAGAGAGAAGATTCAGATTCTCAGGAAGGAAAACGCTGCAGAAGTTGAGTTAATGAATTGATTAGGGTGTGACTCGGCGGGTTTCCAGTGTTTAACCTTTTACACGGCACTCTACAATTCAATAAACAAAAAAAAACAAAAAAAGAAGAAAAACACACAAAAGTTATTCTACCTGCAAAATTGACAGGATTTTCTTGGCATGTATGCATTTGCATCCTTCAGCTTATAGACATAGTTTGCAGATCAGCAAAGATCAAAATTATCTCATCGCACAGAGTAGTTAGTGAGAGGAAGAGTGCAAAACATGACTCTTTAAAAGTGATAAAAATACAAAGATGGAAGCTGGTTGGGGAGGCTGCCAAGACGTTGACAGGATGAGCCTGCAGCTCTGTTTAAACCTACAGTCGCAGGTGTATATTTAACTGTAATTGAAAACAATTTGTGAATTACGCAAACAAATTTGTCTAAATCGGCAAAGTCCATTTCTTTTTTTTTCCCCCTTCTTCTCTGTTTTGTCGATTCACGCTTCCTGGTCTGTATTTATCTCTGGCACGTCGGCTAAATCAGGTGAACGCAGGCAATTTATTGGATTTGGCCAAATCACTCCAGCTGGCAGGCAGACAGGCCTTCAGTTTAAACCTTGGCTGCAGATTTTTTCAAGCATAATTTGGGCTCAACAGAAATCCCCCAATTAGCGGCTGCGACAGCCTCGCTGCGGTCGGCTGCAAACTTCAGGGTATTGCTGACTGCGTGTGCCGTCAGACGTATGTTTTGCGGTTATATTTGTGTGTCAGTTTATCTATTATAGACACAGCAAGCGTCTCTATTTTCATGTTCTGCAGCAATATTACGAGTGCATGCTTATTTATAGTTAGGATTACGCTGTTCTGACGCTCTTATGTGAAATATTTCATTATTTTTGAGAAGTCTGCTTTTGTTGTTTGCAAAGAAATAACTAATTACTAAAATTATACAGTGAACGCTGTGCATTTTGTCATTTTACAATAAAACATTTTACTGGGACCAGTCTTGCTAGGTTAATCTGCTCTATGCATTTCTGAGATGACCGAAGGTTGCGCTACAAGACAAGGAAACCAGAAAGATGCTGAAAAAAGTATTTTTGCTTAAAAATACTTTTCGCTTTTTTGTTTTTCATCTGCATAAAATACCAATAAAACAGATTGAAAACTGTGAAACACTCATGAGAGAAAATAAAAAAACAAGGCACCATGTATTAATGTGTTGTTAATGAGAGGGAAAAAAAAATTAAAGAAGGTGCAATGATAGTAGCAGGAAAATATAAAAATACTTCTTTCAGTGCGGAAGCAGGAAAAGCTGAAGGCATGCATGGCGTCAAATATTCTTTGTAAACATAGAAAATGTGAGCAATGAAGATGGAGGTTCCAGTTTGTTGCGTTGTGATGCACCTGCAGAAACACCTGCAGCGTTTCAGTAGGTGGCAGAATTTTAAGCAATTTCAGTCCAGAAAAAAAGAGAGAAAAACTTCATAAAAACATCCACGCTCGTGTAAAGGGCAGCTTGAAACAAGAACATTTGCTGCTGCGGGTTTCCACGAAACTGTGTGACTGTTTTATTTTAGGGGGCTTTTTTTTTCCTTCAGAAGAATCTGAAGGACTGAAGAGAAAAGAAACACAAATGAATGAGTAATCTCAAAAAGCCTTTGAGTTTGTCCTTATCATACCTCAAACCTCAGCTAGTCTTTGCAAAAAAAAAAAAAAACACTTTAAATATGCAGAGTTTCTTTTCACCTGGACTATAATGCAAACCATCTACAGAATTTATTGCTAAGGCAAAAGCTGTGCTCAACAAAATCTGCAGACACACCTAAGAGGCAGCAGATTATATTGCAACTATTGTGCCTTTAAAAAGTTGCTTAAACCTGATTAATTTGAAAGAGAAGATCGCTGCAGCTGATGCTTTTTTTTTTCTGGGTCTGGTCTAAAGGAAGCAAAAAAGTTTAATTTTCTGAACGCCACATGGAAAAAAACAGACAATATGGCATCATGTGAACGCGAGACATTTGTTTCGGCTATAAATATTGTATGCATGCCTGCTGGTTATGAAACGAGGCTTTATCGCGGTATTTATGAGATGTGTTTTCGCAACACATAAGCCGAGGAGTGCGGCGTGAGGCGCAAGATGTTTTAGCACAGCGTGTTCGATCCGGCACATCTGTAGCTTGAAGATCTCGTTCTCGCTTTAGTCGTCGCTCATCAGTGAGAATTCTTGGTTTTTCTATCCTTTTTTTTTTCCGTCTTTGAGCTGTGTGACTCTACTTCATGATTAATTTACCGCCCCATTCCTTTTCTTCAACTGGAAAAGCTGAGCTTATCTATTATTGATCTACTGTATGTGTGTGTGTGTGTGTGTGTGTGTGTGTGTGTGTGTGTGTGAGAGATGTTTTTCTCTGATGTACTTGGCCTGCACATCAGTTCATACAGCCATAATTTTTCATTTGTGTGTTTGGGAGAGAATGGCAGAGAGAGAGAGAGAGAGAGAGTAGAAGCAGAGTGAAAAATATTATCAATATTTGAACTTGTAAAAAATAAATAATGCAAATTATTTGAAAATAATACTTAAAACAAATTGGGGGGAAATGTGTTTTCTTATTTCCCCCAAGAGGTAGAATACATCAGCAGAAAAGAGCATGAGGAGAAAAAAAAATAACCATAGCAAAATAATAATAAAAAAAAGAAAAAAGTTGTAAGTAGCAAGTAATTCCAATACAAACTAAGAAAGATATAAGATATAGGTTATCATAAGTCATAAGGAAACGTTTTGTCCCGAAACATCTCGGAGCTGAAAGTGAGGAACTTAGCAAACCTTACTCACAGACTGATAGGTGGCTATCTATTAGGAGGTTACCTATTTTAAGTGTGACCTAAACCATTATGCAGCAACATATCTATACGTTGTTCCAGTGTTTGTCAGATTAAAAAGACCTTTTGAAAAAAAATAAATAAAAAAACTGTAAGCAGGTATTAAACATTTTAATTAGGCCTATATTGTTGAAACCTTCTCTTTTGAAAGGGTTTGCTGAGGCGCACGCGGGGTCGCCACGATCCCGCCAGACTGCGCACAATGTGAAAACCTCGCAGGCTCCACATGATGGTGGTATGACTTGAATTCTTGAAAATACAAAATCCAACAAAAGTTTTTCAAAAGTGAAAAACTTTTTGTTTTAATTTAACAAGATAGGCCTGCTGTATCTACAAGACTTGCCCTTCAGTGACAAACTTCAAATGTGTCAGTCAAGATATATTAGTAGAGGGAATTAAACAGCAAACAAAAGAGGAAAAGAGAAGACCTGAGCTGATTTTTTTTCTTTTTTTTTTGGAATATCTGCTCTTCAGATCAAACTCCACCCTTTTCACCGAGGGCTAGAATGTAATCTCTGTTTCTGCTAAGGGGTCTGATTAAACATTATGCAGTGCATTGCAGATGAATTTGAATATGGATTTGTGATGAGCAGCATGAAAGCTGGTGAAGGTTAGAACACCTAGTGCAGAACACAAGTTGGTGTCTATTTGCTCCCGTTGGTATTGGGAACTCCCAATATTAAAAACTTGCTCCACTGTGCATTAGGGGAACAGTCAGAGTGTAAAGAATGTTACTTCATGCATCTGTGCAGGCAGGACAAACACCTCCATCTCCCTACCTCTGCTTCACTCACCGTGGTCAGTAATGTCATGTTAGAAAATCCTCTTGGGATTCATGCAAATGACGCAGAATCTCCGTCTAATAATACAAGTCCAGCTTAACTGCATCCATAGTAAAGGTGTGCCCATTGTTTTCATGGGGTGAATATGAAGATGTTCCTCTGAGCCTCTGAGTTTTTTTTTTTTTTTTTTTCACAGGAGGCTAAATCAACTGCAGTCACAGCAGAAAGTGGTTCATACAGTTGTCTTTTTGCTCTCTGGGGAGCTAGCTCTCTCAATTCTTTGAAAACCCCTGATTCAACAAATCTGCTTTTTCCTTAAAAAATCTAACCTTTACGATGGCTATTTTTGGTGCTGAAGCTTTCTGTCTGACCATGTTGTGATTCTTGCTCTGCCGAATGTGCTCAAAGTAGAATAGTTAATGCAGAGAGCAGTCGAGATGTTAAGTCACTAGATTTTACAGTTAAAGCAAGAAGCTAACTTTATAAATCAGGAGGCAAAAAGTCGTTTTCTCTAAGTGTTTTCTGCACATAATAAACTCTAATGGCCCTGAGGCATGTAGGCTAATGAGCCAAATTAAAAGAGACATGTGTAACATTAGCTACACATGCTAATGTTAGCTTAGCACTTCAGCAAACTGCTCCACATAGACGCTAGCAGAAACGAGATTTACATTTTTGAAGACTGTATGAATAAATTCAGACATCTCCTTAGAAACAACTAACACTTGATAATTTAATTATCCAAGCTCTTTTGATGTATTCACACAATGTTAGGCAAATCAGTGTGGGAGCACAATGTTGCTTTTGTTGTTGGCCGTAAACTGCAGTGCAGTACATACAATTTAACAACTTTATTCCATCAAAAAAGACAGAGTAATATAATCATATTACAAAAAGTAAAAAGCCATATAGCACAGCAGTTCACCACAATACAAACATTAAATACAGAATTGATATAAGAATCGCACAATCAGTGTCTCCACATTTGGTCACCTAAGAGCCACGATTTTAAGTTAGTAGAAAATGGTTTAAAAGACCCAAATGTTGTCACGCTTTATGGTATTTCATTCCTGTCGTGAGAAGTTTTCATTGAAAACGAGTTTTGACCGAATAAACTACGTCCAAGAGGTACAGCAAATTCCCCTCTTGCAGTAGCTCTGGTGGACCTTACAGAAAAGACGTGAAAAGTGAAGAGCCGAGGCCGACACCACGAAACTCTGTTGCTGTCAAGAAAACCAGAGTGCAGCATGTTGTCAAAAAAAAAAAACCCTTCTAAGCTAGCTAACTTTACAGTACTTATGTGTAGGTTTAATCATGGCAGAAAGTTTAGGCCCAGCGACCAGTACTTTTAATGCAGTGATAGCAGCAACATAATGAGTCCTGAAGAGTGCTGATTCTTCTGTACGTGCCTCTCGCAGGAAATCACCAAAACTCTCACTGCTCATTATCCACGCGGCTGGATATTAAATTGTCGACATCACTAAGAGTTTCAGGTGAGCTCCGAGATGCGGCATCTAGAACAAATGCCTGTGCACGCGCGCACGCGCCGACGCGGCTCCCTCCCCTGCCCACTCCTTTCTGTCTTCTGTATTTCCAGCATGACTGAGCTCACCGCATTCCCCCACAGAGCCCTTCTCCAAACTTGCAGAGTGCATGAGCAAACACTGTGTACTGGGCCAATTAAAACTCCTCTGGCGTGGGCGAGGGGGAATGGCAGCATGGGACGGATAGATGGGGCATAACAACCCATTTAGGTAATGACCATCTTTTCTCTCTCCCTCAGCCCCCTTCCTCCATCTTCCTTATATACGACGCGGCGTGAGTTTCTTCTCTCCGTTGCGTGTCTCCGCTCGTCCTCCTCCCTCCATGTTGATTGTCTGTCAGTCCCTCTGTGCTCCTGGGACCAGCTAATTGCCCCTCTTGCACTCCCCCGTTTCCCTCTTGTTTGATAGGATGCCGATTGTGGCAGATACCACCTTTTAAGCAATCAATGGCAGAAGTTCCCAAACAGCTCGTTGCAGAGCCGACCGCGGGAGTGGGCGCCGCGGTGACCCGACGTTTATGCGTTCAAAAGTTGTTTTCCCTTCACCTGGATCACAAGTAATATATATTATGTATCAGTTTTTAGGTCGAAGAGAAGCTTTTTTGGATAAAAAGGTGCATTTGACAGAAGTGTCTGAGTGAAGATATTCAGAGTGATGTTAGTTGAGAAGCACTTCTGCTTGTGCACAGAAAACATTTGAGTGGAAAGTTCACCACCTTTCCCCCTCGCGTAAAGCGACGCGGGTGCTCGGCTCTGCGTGGCTGTCAGGTGGGATTACCGTTCCGGCTGACAGTATTGCTGCATGCCTCTGAATAAACTTGGGTCGCCATAGAGAAATAATGACAGAATGTGACAAATTATCACTCTCAAGTTGTCAGTCATTTGCACCCGGGGGTTATTTGTTGTAACACAAATAGCAGCAGTAGTCTTAGTCACAGGGAGGATGACATTTGCAAAGGTTTGGGTTGTGTCCTCGGTGCACAAAGAGCTCCTTTTTATGCAACCGTCTGCTACACAGACGCTCATTTCTCCATTAAAACGGCGAAAAACACTCTCTGGCACGGATTGCGATCAGGTTTCACCACAAAAGGAGGCAGATTGGCGATAATGACGTCTCGTTGCCGTTCATTCTCTCTTGAACCCGCGCGAACGCGTTAGCCGACGCGCAAACAAACACCGGCGGTGATTATGTACGAGGAGGGCATCCGAACTGCTCCTGCCAGGGCTTCGTTTTGGCAAAAAAACAAACAAACAAAAAAAAAAACGCTCGCTTTGAGACTCCTCTCTTGGCAAACAAAGAACACCGTTTCAAATAAACGCCGTTATTTTGAAAGCACTGTCAAAAGTTATCGGCACGCGTGTTTGCAGAGTTCTAACCCTTTGTGCCGAGTCCAAATGCTGAGAAATGAAGTGAAAGGGAACGTTATGAAGTGGTGTGACGTTTGGCGATAAGTTTTGACACCGGAACAGAAGAAGAACACAAGCTGAGAACAAAACAGATCTGGGCTCCAAAAGCCACAGAAATGAGAAAAGAAAATCAAGTGCCTCATGCTATGTTCTCCCCCGTTTTCTTTCTCATTGGGATCTTGGCCGACATTATCGACGCCTAATTACACTTTGGCTTTCTCATCAGTTTTAAGTCTAATCATGCAGAAAATTTATGTTTTAAATCATACTTTCTGTGCAATTTCCAGCTCTATTCATGTCTGCTAATGAGAGCGGCTCAGAGACACCAGACGGGCTGGAGCGCTCTTTAATTATCCCCTTCTCACCCTTTTTCCACATTACACAGGATCACTTCACAAAGGCACTTCCATCGGACTACAGGATCAGTGCATTTTGTGTTTTTATATCTGTTTTTAATTGCCTGGCGAGAGCATATGAATTTATTTTTTTTAAGGGATATGTCACGGTACGGACAAATCAAAACCGTCCACTTCATTCGGGTAAATCTTATTCGACCCCTTTCCGAATGACTTAATTCATCAAAGTGTCGGAAACATTCCTTTGGGATTTCTGTCCGTATTGATGTGACAGCACTATGCAGTTACTACAGATTTTTTGGGGGGTTGGAAATCTATGATGCGAATCTCCCGTCCTTCAAAATCCTAAAAGTTCTCCGTTATGTTGGGAACTAGCAACTGCAGAGGCGACTCTTTTGTTCAAGAAACTTTGTCATCCCGCTGGAAGCAGCCATCGGATAATCGATGAACATGCAGACATGAACCAGCCGACTGCTGCTCACTGGATAATTTATTTTATTCAAACTTTTCTCTGCTGTCCCGAGAAACGATTAGCCTCTCTCATATGACATTATAGAGATTATAAAGTAACTTGAATCCTCTAATCTTTTGATTCTGATTCTGTGTTTGAACTCAGTCAAGTCATCTTCGCCGTCCTTACATGCTGAAAATTAATAAATTTTTGTCTTGTGATTGGCTGATTCACTAAGTGTGTTAGCAAACAATTGAAGTTTGTAAGTAAGTGTAAAATTATCACGTATTGTTTATATGAATAAAGAGAGTAATCTTCCATAATTTTGCTTTAATGGAAAAATGGTTGAAGCACTTTTGTTTTTCTTCTTTCCTATCTTGACACTGGAAGAAATTCATGTTGCCGTGATCCGTTTCTGCAAGGGAAGATTCTTATTTTAAAGCCGATGTGTCAAACTCAAGGCCCGTGGGCCACATGTGGCCCACCATGTCATTTTATGTGGCCCCCCCAAGCATTTTATAGGCCGATGATTGACTTAAGATAGGTTTTGAGCAATAATTGACTACAAACTACATCTCCCACAATGCATTCCGATTGTTACCAGCCAACATTACGGCTTCTCGCCACTAGAGAGCAGCAGAGCCACCTCAAGCTGCTTATTGATTTTCCCAGCGAATAAAACTGAGACATCGACAAGCTAACATCAAAACGTCCAAGAAAAGAAAAATCAATTTACAAGTAAGACTGTGAATGAAGATGTGTGTGAGTTGGTGTCAGGGCGGCAGGTCGCGCTAGACTTTTGTTATCCTGACCGACAACATATATAAAAAAAAAAATAAAAAAAAATAGGTCATGTACCATTTTTATCCGTGAAATTACAATCATATCAACATCGGCTATTTAGTCGCGTTTTATGCGGTTCAGTTAATATTCACCGTGAATCCAGATCCCATCACAAATTAAGCAACTAAATGTATCTACATTTTTCTCATAGTGACAAAAACCACCACAATAACTTAATAAATTAAATTAAGCGACTTCACTTAAATTAGCATCACTTCACCCCATCTGCAGAAAAATCTGCGCTAATTCATCAGTCAGTTGGATCTGTCTGATCCAAACAGATCAACTGAACTCTGTGAAAGAAATAATGGATTTAATGAAGAGAGCTCAGACAGTCCAAAACAGGCGGCACGGCAGAGAGTTAGCACACAGCTAATTACCGGTAGCAACTGAAGGAACAACGGACTGAAAATGAGAGCTGAACCAACACAGGACTTAACAGTACGAATGTGGTGGCAAGCAGACAAAAGACATACAGCGTACGTTTGACGAGGACCCGGCAAGAGACGGAGACAACAGGTGGACTTAAATACACAAGGGAACGAGACACACCTGGGTACAATCAAGGGCTGAGAGGACAACACAGACTCAGGGAAACAGGACTAAACACAGAAAATCCCCAAAATAACTCTACAGAAAAACACGGATTATGACAGTTTACTTTAACTTTTGTAAACGCAGTGCATGGCTGCCTTTACTTTCAAACAGAAAAGTGGAAATCAGAAAAAACCAAAGAGTCTCTCTGTCCAAACTAGTTTTTTTGCCACACTACATCAGAAGTTATTTCCACCTGTATCCTGCCAGAACTTCAGCTCACTTTAAATCTCTGGGTACCGTGTTGCTCTTTCCATGCTGCTGCTCTAAGACAACATTTCTTCTGACTACCTGCTGGTCGCTACACAAATATTTATCCAAATTCTCATTAAAAAATGACCACTTTGATTTTGCATGGTTTTTGTGTTCTGGATCTTCCTGCTACATTCTTAGTTAAATTGTGCTAGACTTCTGTATTTTTTTTTTATTGAATTTTTTTTACACATTTCGCAACTGTGGGACTCAAAATACTTGTAAATGTTCTCAACGCTGCCAGTTTTTCCTTTTGTTTGTTTTACAATGAGCACATTTGCCATGAGGTTTTATTAGGTCTAAATCAATGACAATCTGGTAAAAGCTGGACCAGCACTTTACACCTAATATGCCCCCTCTAATGATCTATTCATCATCTTCACTTTTTATATAAGGTACGTTTTTGTAAATATGAACATGTAGAAATGTAATTTTACCTCTTTTGTCCCTCCTGCGAATCCTAACTCAGTTTTTCCTGATCTTGAAAGTTTTTTTCCGTTATCCATGAGTGAAACAAAATGCAATGAACACCTTTGTGTGCCCTTTTAACCCCTCAAATGAGTGAAATTGCCAATGATTTAACGGTCACCTTGTGAGTGTTTGCTGACAAGGAAGTTTGTTTTCTTAATGTGCACAAGTCTCGAATATAGATTGGCTTCTTATGAACAGGTTCGCTCGCAGAAACCATTGTTTGTGCTCCGCCAACATGAGATTACTGACAGCAACGTTTGCATACGACACTTGCGTGTTTCATTCATGGTAAAATTCATCCTTAAGAAGCTGTCGGTGACAGCAAATAATAGTTAATCAATTTAAAATTTCTACTCTGGACATGGAGATGTTCTGGAAGCTGAGTATGTGTCAAAATTGTCCCAGCCAGAATGTAAAGGCCGGTGATTCAGTCCTGCTGTAACTCTAAGCCACTCTGTCCTCTCCTGTTAATAAGATAATGCTTCACTTCTGCTGGCATCACACACTTGATGAACGTAGTCCTGGGAGATTACTTCTCAAGAGCAGCTGACAGGCAGGATTACCCAGACAAATTAATGGCTCTATAATTTGATTTTCCCGGGATTGCAGTGTCTAAGCAACTCCGGCAGAGAGGAACGGTCTGAATCAGCCCTGCCGCCCGGTGACATTGGCTAATCACATCTGCATGCTAAAGAGCCCGCAGGGAGGCGGGGGGGGACAAAAAGCCTCCATAGAAGCAGGAAGTGGGAATTATTGTATCCAGAAACCGATCTGTGGGACGCAGCAGGAGGGTTCTCAACTCAGACACGCATCTCAGGGTTCAGGCGAACAAGGGCGGCACTAAAGGATGTGAGAGGACAAGGTAAGTGGTAAATCTGTTACAAATCGAAAGACAACAGCACACTCTGAGGCGAGTGCTTGTCCGCCATCAGAGACACCTGCTGTGCCTGAGATCAGCTTCCAAACACTTGTCAAGAGTTTTTGTCTACTACTCCAGTGGAAAGCTGTGTGTCGGCTCACAGAAAGGCAACTCTCCATTTTGAAGAATACATGTTTGGATTTTATAAATAACAGATTTCATAAATGTTTGGGAAGGAATTCGAAATTCCTTCCCAAACAGAGTCAGAGCTTTTACCTGAAGGATTGTTTTAGTCTGGCTCTCTCAAGGAATTCGAATGACCAGATTGACCAGTTCATGACCCGTCTGCACAGATTGTTTTTCCTCATTGGTTTTTACGAAAACAAACAACCACACCTGCCACCTTTCTTGACTTTCTGTGATGTACACCGACGTGCACTTTTACAAACATTTCGAAATCAAGAACATGCATTTCATTCTGTCGTATCGATAGCTGCACCCCTTGCGGCGGTCCCAAATAGCACGTGATCAAATCATCTCATCAGGGAACTGTTGGCTTAACCAGCCCCAAGCATTTCAAAAAGTAACCTTCTGCAACAGTAGGACAAGCAACTGTTTTGAATCTGACTTAGGTGGTTGGGGGTGCAGTTCTCTCTTACCACATGCCATTTATTTGAAAAATAATTCCGCTCCTACGAAGCACTATTCATATTTTATTGCATCGGTGTATGTGTGTTCTGCATGACTGATGGTCAGGCTGTTACTGTCAGCGACTGACAGCCAATCAAGGAGGCAACTCAGCCTGTCCAGGAAACCCTGACTGGCGCTGACAACGCAGATTTCAATCAGCTCACGCCGGCAAAGGTGAGGCAGCGTTTGCCCACATCCTTGTGCGTTCAGAGACGACATGTCAGTGCTGAGGACGCCTTAGCTTTGCAAAGTTTTTATTTTTCTTAATCGAAAAAGTATCATTTTTCTTTTTTTTTTTTTTTTGTGAGTATTAGCGATAGGTGCTGAAAAGCTTTAGTTCCCGTGGCAACTCGGATCATTTCCAGATAAAAGGTTACATTCATTACCGTTGTCGTTGGGGTTGTGTTCCTGTTGGCTATGTGTTAGCGCTTTTTTTTCTTTTCTTCTTTTGTGGTTCTTTGTGGCTCGTGTGTTAACAATCAATGAAATGCAAATAGAAATAAATCTTCTTTACTTCCATTTACACTGCTGTAGCCATTTATGTTGACATTTTCTAACTTTTAATTTCTACCAATTTGGTTTTTCCTTGAGCAGTTAGAATATACTTAAGTTGGTTTAGACAGAACCAAAATCTGTAAGTAATTTCTATCTGTGGAATTGCTTAGATTACCTTGGCCTATGAACACAGTGAGTGTGTGGCGGCGGACTTCCTGATGACTGGAAGTTATTGCAAAAATTAATTTTTTTGGCCACTTTTTGATCTTGAAACGTCGGATTAATTCAACCAAGTTGCAATAGATTTTCAGTAATCTTTTAGTGTATATTTTTGCAAGAAACAAAGTGTATATTTTTCAAACAATAAAGTCAGAAGTTCGTGCAAGAACCAAGCCGCCCGTCGCCACCGACTGTCTTTGTTGGGAAATGTTTGGTTTTGGAACTTGGAAAGCCACAAACTATCATCAAAAAAATGTCATATCCTTTTGGAGCAATGTGCTGGGTTTTATTCTTTTAGGAAACAAATTGTAGCATCAATCCCTTTAACTGTTTTGGCGGCTGGATCTCACTGTAAACATTCCCAGCAAGATAGCTGAAGATTGTAAATCCTAAATGCAAAGGGTCTTCATTAAGCCAAGAATTCCCAACGGGGTTCTCGTGAATAAAAGTGTCTCATTACTGACACTCAGAGGCTGCCAGTGAACAAAAAACCAGTGAGAGAGTTTGTCTGTCAATGATCAGCAGGCCTCTTCATCCCAGCTGTGTTCAAGTGGCATTTTCCCTCCTCGGTGTGCCACGCCTCTGATTTGAGGCCGTTTGATCTCAATGCTCTCCCTGAGGAACAGCGGTGCTCTGACATTTGTTGACAAGTCAAAAAAAAGAAAAACTAAGTTGAACCAAACTGTTATTAAAACGCATCAAAATGTCAAGGCAGAGTGCAAAGTGCCGCTGTACGCCCNGTCTGATCCAAACAGATCAACTGAACTCTGTGAAAGAAATAATGGATTTAATGAAGAGAGCTCAGACAGTCCAAAACAGGCGGCACGGCAGAGAGTTAGCACACAGCTAATTACCGGTAGCAACTGAAGGAACAACGGACTGAAAACGAGAGCGGAACCAACACAGGACTTAACAGTACGACTGTGGTGGCAAGCAGACAAAAGACATACGACGTACGTTTGACGAGGACCCGACAAGAGACAGAGACAACAGGTGGACTTAAATACACAAGGGAACGAGACACACCTGGGTACAATCAAGGGCTGAGAGGACAACACAGACTCAGGGAAACAGGACTAAACACAGAAAATCCCCAAAATAACTCTACAGAAAAACACGGATTATGACAGTTTACTTTAACTTTTGTAAACGCAGTGCATGGCTGCCTTTACTTTCAAACAGAAAAGTGGAAATCAGAAAAAACCAAAGAGTCTCTCTGTCCAAACTAGTTTTTTTGCCACACTACATCAGAAGTTATTTCCACCTGTATCCTGCCAGAACTTCAGCTCACTTTAAATCTCTGGGTACCGTGTTGCTCTTTCCATGCTGCTGCTCTAAGACAACATTTCTTCTGACTACCTGCTGGTCGCTACACAAATATTTATCCAAATTCTCATTAAAAAATGACCACTTTGATTTTGCATGGTTTTTGTGTTCTGGATCTTCCTGCTACATTCTTAGTTAAATTGTGCTAGACTTCTGTATTTTTTTTTTATTGAATTTTTTTTACACATTTCGCAACTGTGGGACTCAAAATACTTGTAAATGTTCTCAACGCTGCCAGTTTTTCCTTTTGTTTGTTTTACAATGAGCACATTTGCCATGAGGTTTTATTAGGTCTAAATCAATGACAATCTGGTAAAAGCTGGACCAGCACTTTACACCTAATATGCCCCCTCTAATGATCTATTCATCATCTTCACTTTTTATATAAGGTACGTTTTTGTAAATATGAACATGTAGAAATGTAATTTTACCTCTTTTGTCCCTCCTGCGAATCCTAACTCAGTTTTTCCTGATCTTGAAAGTTTTTTTCCGTTATCCATGAGTGAAACAAAATGCAATGAACACCTTTGTGTGCCCTTTTAACCCCTCAAATGAGTGAAATTGCCAATGATTTAACGGTCACCTTGTGAGTGTTTGCTGACAAGGAAGTTTGTTTTCTTAATGTGCACAAGTCTCGAATATAGATTGGCTTCTTATGAACAGGTTCGCTCGCAGAAACCATTGTTTGTGCTCCGCCAACATGAGATTACTGACAGCAACGTTTGCATACGACACTTGCGTGTTTCATTCATGGTAAAATTCATCCTTAAGAAGCTGTCGGTGACAGCAAATAATAGTTAATCAATTTAAAATTTCTACTCTGGACATGGAGATGTTCTGGAAGCTGAGTATGTGTCAAAATTGTCCCAGCCAGAATGTAAAGGCCGGTGATTCAGTCCTGCTGTAACTCTAAGCCACTCTGTCCTCTCCTGTTAATAAGATAATGCTTCACTTCTGCTGGCATCACACACTTGATGAACGTAGTCCTGGGAGATTACTTCTCAAGAGCAGCTGACAGGCAGGATTACCCAGACAAATTAATGGCTCTATAATTTGATTTTCCCGGGATTGCAGTGTCTAAGCAACTCCGGCAGAGAGGAACGGTCTGAATCAGCCCTGCCGCCCGGTGACATTGGCTAATCACATCTGCATGCTAAAGAGCCCGCAGGGAGGCGGGGGGGGACAAAAAGCCTCCATAGAAGCAGGAAGTGGGAATTATTGTATCCAGAAACCGATCTGTGGGACGCAGCAGGAGGGTTCTCAACTCAGACACGCATCTCAGGGTTCAGGCGAACAAGGGCGGCACTAAAGGATGTGAGAGGACAAGGTAAGTGGTAAATCTGTTACAAATCGAAAGACAACAGCACACTCTGAGGCGAGTGCTTGTCCGCCATCAGAGACACCTGCTGTGCCTGAGATCAGCTTCCAAACACTTGTCAAGAGTTTTTGTCTACTACTCCAGTGGAAAGCTGTGTGTCGGCTCACAGAAAGGCAACTCTCCATTTTGAAGAATACATGTTTGGATTTTATAAATAACAGATTTCATAAATGTTTGGGAAGGAATTCGAAATTCCTTCCCAAACAGAGTCAGAGCTTTTACCTGAAGGATTGTTTTAGTCTGGCTCTCTCAAGGAATTCGAATGACCAGATTGACCAGTTCATGACCCGTCTGCACAGATTGTTTTTCCTCATTGGTTTTTACGAAAACAAACAACCACACCTGCCACCTTTCTTGACTTTCTGTGATGTACACCGACGTGCACTTTTACAAACATTTCGAAATCAAGAACATGCATTTCATTCTGTCGTATCGATAGCTGCACCCCTTGCGGCGGTCCCAAATAGCACGTGATCAAATCATCTCATCAGGGAACTGTTGGCTTAACCAGCCCCAAGCATTTCAAAAAGTAACCTTCTGCAACAGTAGGACAAGCAACTGTTTTGAATCTGACTTAGGTGGTTGGGGGTGCAGTTCTCTCTTACCACATGCCATTTATTTGAAAAATAATTCCGCTCCTACGAAGCACTATTCATATTTTATTGCATCGGTGTATGTGTGTTCTGCATGACTGATGGTCAGGCTGTTACTGTCAGCGACTGACAGCCAATCAAGGAGGCAACTCAGCCTGTCCAGGAAACCCTGACTGGCGCTGACAACGCAGATTTCAATCAGCTCACGCCGGCAAAGGTGAGGCAGCGTTTGCCCACATCCTTGTGCGTTCAGAGACGACATGTCAGTGCTGAGGACGCCTTAGCTTTGCAAAGTTTTTATTTTTCTTAATCGAAAAAGTATCATTTTTCTTTTTTTTTTTTTTTTGTGGGTATTAGCGATAGGTGCTGAAAAGCTTTAGTTCCCGTGGCAACTCGGATCATTTCCAGATAAAAGGTTACATTCATTACCGTTGTCGTTGGGGTTGTGTTCCTGTTGGCTATGTGTTAGCGCTTTTTTTTCTTTTCTTCTTTTGTGGTTCTTTGTGGCTCGTGTGTTAACAATCAATGAAATGCAAATAGAAATAAATCTTCTTTACTTCCATTTACACTGCTGTAGCCATTTATGTTGACATTTTCTAACTTTTAATTTCTACCAATTTGGTTTTTCCTTGAGCAGTTAGAATATACTTAAGTTGGTTTAGACAGAACCAAAATCTGTAAGTAATTTCTATCTGTGGAATTGCTTAGATTACCTTGGCCTATGAACACAGTGAGTGTGTGGCGGCGGACTTCCTGATGACTGGAAGTTATTGCAAAAATTAATTTTTTTGGCCACTTTTTGATCTTGAAACGTCGGATTAATTCAACCAAGTTGCAATAGATTTTCAGTAATCTTTTAGTGTATATTTTTGCAAGAAACAAAGTGTATATTTTTCAAACAATAAAGTCAGAAGTTCGTGCAAGAACCAAGCCGCCCGTCGCCACCGACTGTCTTTGTTGGGAAATGTTTGGTTTTGGAACTTGGAAAGCCACAAACTATCATCAAAAAAATGTCATATCCTTTTGGAGCAATGTGCTGGGTTTTATTCTTTTAGGAAACAAATTGTAGCATCAATCCCTTTAACTGTTTTGGCGGCTGGATCTCACTGTAAACATTCCCAGCAAGATAGCTGAAGATTGTAAATCCTAAATGCAAAGGGTCTTCATTAAGCCAAGAATTCCCAACGGGGTTCTCGTGAATAAAAGTGTCTCATTACTGACACTCAGAGGCTGCCAGTGAACAAAAAACCAGTGAGAGAGTTTGTCTGTCAATGATCAGCAGGCCTCTTCATCCCAGCTGTGTTCAAGTGGCATTTTCCCTCCTCGGTGTGCCACGCCTCTGATTTGAGGCCGTTTGATCTCAATGCTCTCCCTGAGGAACAGCGGTGCTCTGACATTTGTTGACAAGTCAAAAAAAAGAAAAACTAAGTTGAACCAAACTGTTATTAAAACGCATCAAAATGTCAAGGCAGAGTGCAAAGTGCCGCTGTACGCCCAAAATCCATCCAAGTTCATGCAAGACGGATGCACCTGAATAAAGAGCCATCGTAAAAGACAACCCGCCGTAAGGGTGTATTTTATTATTTTTTTTACACCAAAGAGGTTCCTTTCTTAACTAGAGCTGCCAATATCGTATCTAAAAAAAAACAAAAACAAACAAAACAAACTTGACCTTAATAACACTATTTTAAACAACTAGCAATGCTGGTCAACGTTTCACAGTCCTACTCAGCTGATCTCGAATATGTCTAAACAGCTTTTAGAGCAATATTTATTAAAAACATCTGGTGGTATCGAAAGATCAGACGTGTTAAAGAACTGAGTTGGAAATTTTATGGATTCAGGGGGAAATCACCAGCTGTAAGTGGCTCAATTGACCTATTTAAGGAAGATAACAGGCTGTTTCTTTTACAATGATGCGAAGTTAGCATTTTATTTGCACCAAAGCATGATTCTTGTTCCGTTTTTCTTATTGGCTGACAAAAACAAAGCGGCGTGTTTACAACATTTTCGACTGAATGAAATAAACATTAAAAACAAACGTCCACAGCCATCGTTGCTCTATGGAAACTCTATGCAGATATTTCATGAAATTACACACAGATGTTGCCTTTTTTTAGGTTGTTCGAAACACAGAATTGCAGGTCCAAAGAATATTAACATCTCTGAATGGCCTATTCAAAGTCTGGAGCAAAATCAAACTGAAAACATGTGGTAGGTTTTGAAAAACTGACGTTCTCCATCAAATCTGGCTGAGCTTGATCTACTTCGTAAAGAACGGCTAAGAATCTTTCGATTCTCTTAAAGTGAAAAGCTGGTAAAACCCCAACATGACCTGCGGCTTTAGTTGCAGCGAAATATGATTATGTAGGAATACGTCGACACCACACTTCTCCAGATGCTGTTTGTAAAAAAATATTTAAAAAACCCTGCATCACTTTCCTTCCAATTTGCTATCCTGCAACACTTTCATTTGGTCTGCGAAATAAAATACGCCCTGAAACACATTAAAGTCGGCGGTTGAGCCTTACGAGCTGTGAACGTCTTCGAGCAGAAAAACATTTACACGGCACCGTACAAGCCTTTTGCACATTCCTCTGCAAATACTTTTAACCTGCAGAATATCTGTAAAAGCCACGGGCTGAAAGAGTTATTTATTATTCAGCTGAATTAAATTATTTACATTGTTTTTCTTGGAATTACATGGTTTACCTCAACTTGAAGCTGCGCCTCTGCTTTCCTTTTCGCTTTAACCAGTCCTGATCGGCTTCTTTTCATTGCAGCTCCTCTTCTGCTTTGTTCTTGAATTATAAAAAAAACTCAAGAACAAATATCTGGACGCACACACAGTGCCTTGCAAAAGAATTCACACCCCTTTGGCATTTTTTTGTGTTTTGCTACCTCTTAACCTGCTGACAAGATGGAAGCAGGTTTTGTTCAAGCACCATCCGTCTTTTCCCTCGGCTCGGACCGGTTTCCCAGTCCCTGCTCCTGAAGATAATCCCCAGAGCATTATGCTGCCACCACCATGTATCACTGTGGAAATGGTGTTCTTGGGGGGGAGCAGGGATGAGATGTGTGAATTTAAAACGACAGTTATGGCTAAGGTTTATATTTGTGTTTTAAATATATATATTTTTTGTTGTTATTGTTCTTATCCTGATTTATGTCTTTGAATTGTGGAGCACTTTGGTCAAATTTGTTGTTTTTTTTGTGCTGTGTAAATAAATATATATATTTTTTTCCTATCAACATTAAGATTACACATTACCTTGTGTTGTGTGTCATAAAATCTCAACAAGATGCATATTTGTGGTGGTAATACAGTATTGCCACAAAAATATGCGCACAAGCACACAACGAGCTCCTCACAGTGTAAAGCCCGTTTGATGTTACGTAACAATGCACAATGGTTTTAAGCAATATGGGAAAAGACACTATAGTTTAATATATTTAGCATGCTCAAGCGCATGCAAACAATCATCTTTGTTTCGATAAAGAAAGCTGATTCCTACATCTTTGTTGTTCAAAGTGAAGCAGATACGCCTCCAGAAGGCCCTTATAAATCCTGCCAGCTACACCTGTGCATGAAATCTTTGTAAATCTCCCTCAGAGGCGAAATGAATATGAAAAAAATAAATAAATCTTCCCCATTAAAAGCAGCTCTTAGGCTTCAGCTGCCGCTAAGGCCGGCGGGTGATGCTGCTGACAAATAAGCGCCGTCACATAACCTAAAGAGACTGAAAGCACCTTTTATCTTACAAAAAGTTGTGTTACATTTCTAAATTGGTCTCCCCTGTTCCCACTTAGAGCTGACCTTTGTAAAAATAACTCGGCAAACAGCACAACAAACATTTTCGTCGAGGAAGATTGGTATTAGACGCTCTCCGGAGGAAAACAAGGGCGCAGATTTGCATTTTGCTCGGTTTCAAAGGAGAGCGGATAGCAGTGAAGACACCTTCGCAGATACCGGTTGACACACGTAACAGCGAGGCAGACCCGCTCTCCTCATTTGGCGTGAATGTCGAGGTTATTATTACTCTGGCGTTCTGCTGGTCTTGCGGGAGTTTTTTTTTGCGAGCGGATAAGAGTCATTCACATGGCCACATGTGCAGGATGAGAGCAGAATGTTGGGATTTCAAACACGGTGTTCTTTCTGTGTGTGTGCAAGACAGTTTGCCATGTGACGACGTCCTGACTTGGGAGGAGTTGATGGAAAGAGAACATTTCTATTAGCGCAGCTCAGATAGCAGCCAAGTTGAAAAGATAAAATGAAATAAAACAAATCTTTCTCCTGGAGATGCCAAGAAAAGCTTCCGTCTGTCTTCTCTCCTCTGAGGTCCGATGTTCAATCAGCCTCTATTAGTAAATTGGACGTTATCTTCTCTTGTCTGGATCGATAAATTACCACATAACAAGATGTCGGACCTCGATTTGCATTATTATTTTTATTTTTTTGCTCCTGACAGCGTGTGACAAACTAATTATTTTTGAAGGACCCCTCTCGCTCTGCATGTGTCACAATTTGCGAAATGGAGCGAGGACGTTTCTGTGACTCGCGCAGACCCCACAGAGCTAATTTACAGAAATCTACTGGCGCGACGCGGCCCCCATGAAAGCCAAGTTACAGCCAGACATAAAGCACACAACAGCCACAGGCACCAAGACCGACATAAAGACATCTTCATTAGAACCCATCAAATATTTCATTTCCTGCTGGCCCCTTGAGAGGTTTTATTGGCTTAATAAAAGCAGAGCATAACATTTCCGTTTTTTTTTTTTTTTTTAAAGAAAATCCTCCTCTTTTAAATTTGTTAATTGAATATACATTGGACGTGCCGTTTCAGAGACGTGTGTGTGTGTGTGTGTGTGTGTGTGTGTGTGAGTGTGTGTGTTGCATTTCCTATAAGCTCCGGTGAATTTAACGTCGTTTCCAAACCGCATTGCCAGTTCCTCTCCTCCTCCCTCGGTAAACGTTCCTGATGTTTACCGAGGTCAGCGCTCAGGAGTGACGCGGCGTTCCTGCTGACACAAAGTTGAATACAGAAAATGATGATTGTTGGAATTTCATTTGGCGGAAGTTAATGGCCTGAATCAGTAACAAATGCACGGAGCAGAGAAAGTGACAGGAAATAGCGACAGGAAGCTACAGCACATTGTTCTCGAAGAATAATGGCAAGAATGTCAATGTCGACCAGTTAAAAAAAAAAAAAAAAAAAAAATAAAAACCCATTACATATTAAATATGGTTCGGGGAAAAAACGATTGTTTTTCTGCACTGCAACAGTATGAGGAAAGTTTAGATAGATAATCGAGGCAAATGGTTTACTGACTCAAGGTTGTCGTCAAAGTTCTGCTGCTGTTCTTTGTATTCTTCTGCATGGTTACCTGTCTAGACAGAACGCACTGTAAAGAAAGCCAGCTATTCAGCAAGAGCAGCGCTGATGAGTTTTTTTTTTTTTTTTTTTTTTAAAGCAAACCACGTTTTCATGAATAGCACCGTTCAATTAAAAGAGCTGTATGGAGTTAGATTTGTTTCACAATTATTCAATCAAAAAAAAAATCATG
>NW_015115112.1:0-11219 GCF_001443285.1 Poecilia latipinna
CTTCTACTTAAAATTGGGATAAAAAAAAAATATAAAAAATGAATGCACGATTTCCCTGATGTCTTTCCGGTTACTTCGATACACTCCATTTCTCCTCAGCTGTTCCTCCCTTCTGGTTTGGGGTGGGTGGGTCAGACTCGTCTCGGCACACCAAACATCATCTGGCTCTCATCAAGCCAAGCGTGTGTTTTCGCAAAGACTATTTTACGACAGACATCATTCATCATCCACTTTTAAGTTTATGCAACTGTGTCTGATGAGGAATTACCTTAATATTTCTGTAATATTGCCCTTGGGGATTTGTAGCTTGTCTGTGGCTCTCAGTGTATTTCCTATTAGTATTAGGATAATGTTGCCTGTCACTTAGGGACTACTGAACGGTGCCCAACGCCATAAACTGATTAGGGGGAACACTTTGACCACTGATGGTGGGGATGAAAATAATTTGTTTTGTCATGGCAGCGGTTAGTGGTTGAGATACGCTAGGCTGTAAATCAAACGTGCGTTCTCAAAGATTATGAGTGATTGTAAAAATTAGAAAGTATTTGACAGGAGCGCATATTTTTTATGCCGGACGACATGGTCAGAGGGTCGACGAAAACCCAGCTCTTGTTTTGGTGTTCCCGGTCCACACATGCCGGTATCTATAAAAGTTGTACAAAAGAACGAAGCGTGATGACAGGATCCCAAGCAGCAAATGGCAGATTGATGCACATGGTGAGCAGTTGATGGCCTTCGTGTCTCAATCCAACAAAGGAGCTACTGTTGCAAATATAACAGTGATTCTAACAGAAATGTGTCAAAAAACACTCAGTGCATCTGTGTTTGTTGTGAATGGGGCAGGATGGACCGGATGGGGTCCCCAATGAAATGGGATATGTATGATAGGTAGTCGTAATCTTTTGTCTGATATATGCATCGTGTGTTCGCTGTATTGTCCCAATCAATTGCAGTGAAAATATACATGGCAAAATGTTAGTTAAAAAAAAAAAAAAAAACTTTTAGTTAGGATTTTCTATTAGGAATGTACTTCCTGTATAGATTCTTCTTCTAGTACTTGTTAAATTCAGACTGATTTTATCTGCAGTGACATCCTCTGTTTAAAATAAGAATTGCAGTGAGTGCCTGAAGTGAAATGATACGATTCAAAAGAACTTCCTTAACCCCTCAATACATCTTGTAAGCAAAGATAAGCCCAAATGAGTCTTGCCAAAATACATCCAATGGCTTACAAACCATGGTTGTATTGGTGTTTTTAGTCTACGTCGTTTGAACCTTAATAAGAAAAAATAATACAAAGGGTATAAATTGGAAGGAAAAAAAATTACCAGGAATGTGCTAAAATATTTCAAATGGTAACTTGAGGGCACAATTGGACAAAAACAACTTTTAAGAACCTGCTGAAGATTAAAAGGAATAGACTAACCAGCTGTCTGCGATCCGAGCCAGCACACTGTAAACCCACACCACTTCCCATCATCTTCCCAGATACATAATTTTAGAAATCCCCCAAAGTTCAAATTAATTCCAGACAAAGAGTTCGATCTGCCTTCTTTTTCAGCCTGACTGCAGCTTGTCTTGTGCGTTATTTATTTCAGATTGTTTTCCTGTTTCCAAGCTGCTGCTAAATTGGAGCCATAAGTACCATAGCCAATATGGCCAGGGAATTATTTCTTTTTCTTTTTTTTCTCGCTTGTTTATTTTCAATAATGATGGTTGAATCACAATATAAAAGACATTATTTATCTGAGTCAGAATTTCATGGATAAGTTTCTTCACACAAACAAGGAATTTGACTTCAGTTTCACTTTGCCCTCAATGGACAGACATTTTAGGTAAAGATATAAATTTTGTCATAAAAAAGTGCCGTTTTTGCAAATGGCACTTTACAGCACCAACCTGAAGTTAGAAGTCGAAACAGTTTGAATCCAGGATGTGTGGGGTCTGCAGAGGTGCCGGCTGCCTCTCTTCCTGACCCTAGATCTGTGTAAGTCTTGGATTAAGGCCCAGAGGAGACTCAGACTAAAATAACAGTGGTGTCAACTTCAGAAGTCTGCTGAGGTGCAGACATTCATGTAAAGAGAAGAAGAGTGGGCATAGGACACACCCCTGGGGGGGCACCGGTGCTGATGGTTCCAGGTGCTCCCCAACTTTAATCATTGACATCAGGTGCTGATGTCAATGATTAAAAAAGTCTAATAGAGATTGTGGCAAGGCTTGATGGAAAGTTTACAAATTAATTCCATTTAATCTGATGGAGTTTGATCTGTTTTGTAAAAAAAGAATGGGCAACATTCCCATCTCTAGATGTGTACAACTGGTAGGAACATGCCTAGAGAGACCATCAGCTTGGAATTGAATGTGGATCTTCAAAGTAGTCTTTAAGTCTTTGTACTGATCCTAGAGGGGTTGAGTCCAAAGGCATGCCACATGTTTAAGATCCTTTTGTTTTACAAACGTGCAAAGGGCTATTGGACATGTATGATTTCTTCTGTAAGACCTCACCTTCCTCTTACAGTGTTACCCCAACTGTCTTCTACTGTGTTGTTCTGTCCCAGTGTTGCTGTTTTAGTCAAGAGAGATGCACAACTATTCCCAGAGATAGTTATACTCTCTCTGACTTTAAGTTGACTTTGACATGCAATGAATTTTGCTGAGATATTCTTCTGCCATTCATTTAACAGCCCACGAGTGACCTTTTTTCTGCCTTACGCCATGTCTTAAAAGTGAAAGGTGAAACCTAAGTATCCATGAGCACCAAGGCAGAGCATCACACAGCTGCTGAAGGGATTTGCCGATATCTTGAGACTGGCGGAAACCGTTATTGCAACCTTGTTTCTGTCTGCTGCTCTTGGTCGATCCTCTTTGGTAACCGTTTATCCGTTTACCTTCATTCTGTGGCCTGCAAGCCATCTGTTGGCTGCGGCTGTGTTTTTTTCTGTGTGTGTGTGTGTGTGTGTGTGTGTTCGCCAACGAGAGAGGGTGTTCCTTCCTTCTTATACCGGTGCTTTGCTGTAGAGATCCAAACAGGCAAGCACCGGGACACCTTAATGTGTTAAAGGCGCGCATTCACAGGTTCATTAAGGGAGTTTCTTGCACTCCAGGTGACACAAACACGCACGCACTCACATACAGCCTCCAACATGTGTTGCGAATTTGTCAGGCAGACTTGGAGTCAGCGCGAGAAGGGAATTCCTTCATCTGCACGCTCCTTCCAGCTGCACATGTGCTCAGCAGCTGCTCCACATACACACACACACACAAACACACATGCAAGGAGAGAGAGGCGCTGTGTAAAGCAAGGACGATAAACAGCAATCACAAATAAGACATCCCACAGTTTCCCTTTGAGAGCGGTGTCCTCCTGACTTCCTATCACGCTCTGAGAAAAAAAAAAAAAAGCCTCCAAAGAGCCGCCAGAGAGGCCGCCAAGAGCGTGGCGTTTCGAGGCGGCTCCGCTTGGACACCGCGTCTTCCGAGTCTCAGGCAACTCTTACAGTCTGCTCTCGACATCTCAAAGGGGTCGCGCCTTTTGAAGATCGACTGCGCAAGGACTTGTGCGAACACGCCGAGCCGCAGACAACATCACGTGTTTGCTACGTTCCATGTGCTAGCACGGACAGAGTGGTGTTTCTCAATTGTTACGCTCTCGCAGTCGTAGACTTAATTGCTTTAGAATAAATTCACGCTGTTTGCCAGAACATATGCACAGCAGCCATTTCATAAATCCAAGAATGTAAAAGTCATTGGGAATATTAAAAGATTAATTAGTTGCTGGAGAGTTTTGGTGGATGAGCTTCAGCAACATTTGGCTTGTAGATGCTGCATTGACACATGTTTTCTGTTCTCTCTCTCTGTCTCGTTCTCTTCTTTTTTTTCTTCTTTTGTTTCCCCAGGATGTTGGAGTACTCACTCAACCTGCAAAATGTTAGCTTTTCAGCTGTGAGGACGGTGCGTGTGCTGAGACCCCTGAGAGCCATCAACCGGGTGCCAAGTGAGTGCATGCAGTTTTCTCACCCTTCTAACACAACTCCTCACCCTGACTCTGAGGGTTTGAAATAATTTGCCCTCTAATAACCCAAGAACTTTATTATTCTCTGGAAATAGAAACTTTTATGGCTTAAAAGCATTGCAGTCTGCTCAAGGTAAACGCTACTGGTTGCAGACGAGGGACACCCAAATTAATTTGGTCAGATGTGGTGTCCTGATATTAAAATGTTTGTATGTATCCATTTTGACCTAAGACTCGAACTTTTTCAAAGGTAACTGTAGATATTTATGTCTATATTCACCTAAGTAAGTCTTACATAAGACACTTCTGGTGTTGCCTTACCATTAAGAGGGCGACTGTGGCTCTGTGGGTAGATTAGGCCTCTTGTGATTGGAAGGTTGTAGGTTCGATTCCAGCTGTCTCCTGCCAAATGCCAATGTGCCCTTGGGCGCCCATATTGCCTACCGTTCAGCATATCGGTCTATAGATGTGAGTGCAAATGGGTGAATGTGACTCTAGTGTAAAGCACTTTGAGTTATCAAAATGATTTACGATGTAGTCTGTGTTTCAGGAGGGCATTACCAAAAATAAAATCCAGTTGTTCCTCATGTTAGCATATTCCACAAAATTATCTCAGGTTTATCTTCCAGCAGCTTGTCCATTGCAACCAAAAGAGTGTGATTCATCTCAGACTTACTAAGGGGCGTTTTTCCAAATACTAATGAAGGTATGTTTGTAGGTCAGACTCTGTGTGGATATTAAAGTTGTTTCTTAAATCTCTGGTGCACGCTGGCGGTTAAAGGGGGCAGTATTTTGTAAAGATGACTTTTTTTTTTTAGCTTTATATCATATTATAATTTTATCCCTTCTTCCAAAACTTTCTTGGGATGTTGCTTTGGTTCTTTCATGAACATACGAGAGATCCTGTAATCTCCTGTTTCAACCATTCAGCTGTGTGAAATGCCTCGTTGTCAGAGCTGCAGTTTTTAAGCTTTTGAGCTTCCACATTCAGCTCGCTCACTCGGCTCCTTCAGACTAGCCAGCAACAATTAGCAAACACCTGGTGGAACTGCACATCTGCTGAGCTCGTTATACGAGCCACTGCTCATTGCAACGCTGGTAAAAACGTTGTCAAAGGATTAATACGGGAGCCATGTTGTGATGACTTCAGAAAGAGGAGTTTTTTAAAGAGTCAGAGCCCCAATTTCAAGGCGTTACAAAGGTGAATTTCATATTCCATATAAAAAGCGTCTTTATAGCAACCAAAGGTGACAAAGTTACTTTATTGTGCTATAAAACGACACTATGTGCCTGAAAAACACCTTGTATCGCCCCCTGTAGCCGAGCATTCCACATTCTTCATCCGGTCCTCCTGAGATAAAACCACCTGGAATCTCTCCGTTTAAATAAAGATTCCAATTATGCCATTAGCTTCCATCTGGATCACTCCACACGACCTTCAAGAAGCCCCTGTTTCCGTACCATGAGGTGTTTAGCTGGTGAGTGGGGACGTCATCGCCCTCTTCCACCGTCTCGTCAGTCGTAGGGGGTCCGCCGCCCCTCATTAGCCGCGTAAGCACACGGGCACTCGGAACACACGCAGCCATGCACACTGATTTGCTCATTAGGCGTCCAAGCATCCCTCAAACCAATCACAGGCTTAATGGTGGTGTTAAAGTGTGGATGATTTGGTCTGGTGGGGGCCCTGTGGGGAAAATGTCAGCACTGTGTTGCTGGTCGGTCCTGTGATCTTCCTTGGCTGATATCTGTCTGCTGCCTCCCTCACTCCCTGCTTTCCCTACATACACACACGCAGACACACGCATACACACACACACATGCGCGCGCGCGCATGCAACCTTTATACCTCATCAGGTCCTGCAGAGAACCTGGCAGAAGTCATCATGACTTTGGGTGGGGATGTTTTCTGTAGAGCTTCTGCTATTTATAGGTTCACTTAGTTAAATCTGAATGTGTGTTTTTGTTTCTTTTTTTTTGTTTTCTTTCTCCTGTTCGTTCCTTTTTCCAATAATCTCAGTGGGTAGGAAGCAAGTCTGAGGAAAAAAAAGGGGGCAAATCCGCAGTTTTCCCTTTCAAAGTTCACCGAATACACGGATAGAATCCGACCCGATTAATTTGTGAAGACACGTCAAAAGTGCTGGAATTTACAGTCAGGACCCCGGTGCCTCACAAATCAGGTGCTGGTTAAAATCAGCACCTGTGAGTCATAGGTCCAAAGCAAAAAAAGAAGAGGAACAAAAAAAAACAGTTTCTTCAAGCAGGGCTGAAGGAGACCCTGCCTGAACCCGAAGAAATGCTCGTTAGTATTCCATAATCGACATCAAGCTTTTCATTCATGCTCCACAATCACTGGCTCATTCACAGCTCTACACTTAAGAGCCCCTGACATAAAGCGGCTAATCATGTTTGTTGGGGTTTTGCTGATGGGCCGTCATTACCTGAGTCTTTTCATAATAATTTTGCTGATTTGTTTATGTCATCTGCAGCCCTCGATGTGGACGAATTAATAATACGAACCGTGAAAGCGTTTGTTACTCTGGTTTTCTATGAGGCGTCGGCCTTTCTTGATAAATCCCAGCAGTCATTTAAAGGATTTGTTCAACGGTAGAATGTTATTTTTAAATATTAACGGAAAAGTGTATGTGAAATAAATGTATAAGGAGCAAAATGAACTTCATGTTCATTCTTTGTTTCTGAAAAAGAGAAAAAAAAAATCAGTTTTATGTCTTTTGTGTAAATGCAGTATGTTGTCCACTGGAAGTGGAATACATTTTTAAATATACAAAATAAATAAAACAACAAATACAATGAATTTTGAAGTCTTTGTAAACAAAACTGTCCTTCAAAAAAGGAGCCAGTTGAGACCAAAGGACCAAACTGAAGACTTTTATCATCCAGTTTCTGGTAGAAAGGGAGAAAAAAAAAGAGATAAAGGATAAATCATGCCAATGGAAATAACTGAGTTTGTTTTAATTTATCCTGCAATTAATTGATTTATTGATTGTTGTGACAGGCCTAGGCGTGTCAGTTTAACTTGTTTAAGTTTGCGGGTTCTTCCTTCTCTTTTGCAAGTATCGCATTTTTACAGTCACCACAGAAAAACCTGAGTAAATTAAATACAGAAGTGAAAATGTTTTTTTTTTGTCTATTTCCCACTGAATGTATCTGTTCTGCATTCACAGTGATTGAGCATATGCTTTATTTCTCATATCCAGTACAATATCAAGCTTAATGATGGGCTTTCTCATTACTAAAAGGACATATTTTAGGGGGAAAAAATATGCAAATTCTTTCTGAAAAAAACTACAAAGTCTTAGATAACAGGTCTTCTAATATAAATATTAATTACTTCACTTAATTAACTTAATGTGATTTTTGCCTTGTGGGGAATATGATGGACAGTATGAAAAAAAATCATACAGACCAAATATTTATTTCTTGAATACTAATAGTGTGGTTGAACAGACATGTGGGTCTCAGGTGTGAAGCAGCTGTGCTTGGAACAGGCTGACGGCAGCACTTGCCTCATAAATAGCAATTAGTTTAGTTCAACAAACACCCTAGGATCGGTGTGTAATAGTGTTATTGTCAGAAGGAAAATATATTTCATAGCAATCAGATGGAACACTAATTAAACAGCCTGTCGTAGCTCATAATTATGGGAACATCAAGTCTCCACAGGGGGATCTCTAATTCATCTAAAGAGTCTGGAATTGTCAATTCCAAGTACAAGAACTTCAACGTGATTAATCTGTTCTGGTTTTAGGGAAGACGAGAAACGGATCTTCATTAATGCAACATAGATTGAACCGAAAAGTTGAGCGAAACCGATATGTAACGCCTGGTGTTCAGAGCCTTTGTACTTTTGCCGAATTGTTTTCGCCGTAATGGATTTTTACGTGATAGACCAACACGGGAAAGAGCACAGTTGTTAAGTGGAACGAAGGTGATCCAAGTATTCGTAAAGAACAAATCTTAAGAACCAGAAGACCCTGTCATGACATGCTAAATATCCAGGCAACAGATGCAATATTTCACAGCAGCATGCTAATCCACCTCACTTGCCTCTTCAAATCTCTCTCCAGCCGTACGGTTAGTAGAAAGTCTGGCAGAGAGACATTGGAGTTGGGGAAATGATACTTGATACCCCATTAGGTTCAATTGAAGAGATGGTTTGAACTTCCTTCGTCTCTCTTTGCTCTTTGGCTCTGCACTGCCACTACAAAGCCTCTGTTCCAACTTCTGTGGGATTTGTTGCCAGAGTTAAGCATCCAAGCAACTGTCCGAAAGTTAAGAGCAAGAAAATCCTTCCCAGAGGGAATAACTGTCCAGAAAGAAAGGCCTCGCCCAAAAACTGGTGAAGAAATCAGAAGCAACATAACAGAGCTATTCCATCATGCTGCCAGCATTGAGCGGAGCAAGTTTAGAGCCATGCGTACGTCCATTAGACCAGCTAATTCTTCCAGGTTTTGTTACATTGTGCAAGAGTTTGGGGTGCAGTTTGGACAGAAGTTTGTTGGAGAACATTAGAGAACAAACAGCATCTCGAAGACCAAGGAACACAGATGTCAGGTCAGGGAGAACGTTGTGTAAAGGTTATTAACATATATCCTAATTTCATCCATGTTGGACATGTCATGGAGCACATTTAAGTCCACCATCCAAAACTGAAAGGGATACGTAACCTCGTCGAACCTGCTGAGACATAAATTTTGCCTAAACTGACTGATTGTAGTGACTCTGGAGGAGCTGTGTGGATCCACAGCTCAGGTGTTTACAGAACAGTGGTGAGGCAAAGAGACAGGATACAGAGCAAACGTGAAGGAAGACCGGTTGGAGGATCGAGTACTATGGTGCTATGATTGAGTCGTTGGAAGCAAAACTGTACGGTCCACTCAAAGCCCAAAACTAAATCCAAATGAGAATCTAGTCCAAGAGTTTTACATTTATGTTCACCGTTCCTTATTCAACCTAATTGAGTTTGGTTTTTCAAAGAAGAATGGGCAACAGTCTTCCAAAAAGACCTTCAGCTGTGAAAGACTCATAAAATAGTGAGTGGATAGGAATGAATGCATCACACGCTTTCTAGGTGTTCATTCTAAGAAAAACCGAAAACATATTTACTTTAACTTTCCAACTACGCACTACTTTGTATTGACAAAATTGAACCTGGTTCAATTTCATGTAAAACCCAAACAGAATGCGTTGCCAGAATGTGAAAATGTTTAAGTGGAAGGAAAAGACTACAAGGCAATGTCCAGAAACTGCTGCACTCCTCAGCCAGGTAAATCAGACGGAACAAGGCTCATGGTGTTTGTCATAGGTTAAAAGGAGGCAGTGCACCTTTCAGTCTGATGTCTTGCACTTGATTCAAATTTCTTCTCCAGAACCAGAGCGGCTGTGGCTCAGGTGTTAGAGAGCTGTTCAATCAGTCAGAGGTTTAATAGTTCAATTTCATGACCATCAATCTGGTGAAGTGTCCGTCATTAAGGCATGAACTCCCTGGTTGTTACTAACGTCTAGTTACCATCTTTCATGACAGCTGCTTGCACAGAAACGGGAACGGCAAGGACTTTGATTTAACTGACTCAAGGTTAAGTGCAGACCGGTTATAATCACTCATTTTCTCCATCCAATCCTGGATCAGCAGATCTGCAGACTGTTATAGCGCAGCAGATAATTGAATATTGAACAAAACCTTTCACATGTGGATACAAGAACCTAACATGGCACAGATATTCCCAGGGACTTGCGTTTTTGAAAATACAAAAACCACCATTACCCACTGAAAACTCCGAGCGCGATATCAGGCAACAAAGTGAAACACGAGATAAGGACAACATATGAGCACAGGAAGTTGTTGCTGAAAGCATCACTATGACAACCAGTGGCTGGTCATGTAGTGTTATGTTGAGCTCCATCACAGTCACAGCTCACTCCATCAGTAGCAACTGGAAATGTTAAATGTTGTACTTAAGGTCATACATAGCTGAATCACCGTCTTAAGTTTTGAAGAGATAAAAAGAAATCACAAAAAGATAGAAATCAGTTTGTTGAATGTGTGGCAAAATCAATAAAAATGCAGAATAAAGACCTTTTTGTAGCATATATTCCGTCTTCGAAAGTAATAAATCTTCATGTTGTCTCGTTCTCATGAACTTGATATCATGTCTCATTTTGTGAGTTTTGAGTGTCGTTACTCTCCTGGATCCAATCAAATAATATTTACCAATAATGTTTTTGATCTTGCTTACTTTTGTCATGTTTGCAAAAAAGAAATAAAAAATCGGGAGAAGTCACTAGGCACAACCAACCAATCCACTAATCCACTAAACAAGAACCTTAGCACCGCTGTCTTTAAACTGTTTTTTTTTTTTTAACTTTATTTTCTTGGTTAACGTTTCTATCTGTCCACATCCTCCTCTGTAACTCTCTTCAGCTCTACATCAGAACAGAAGAGAGAAGCTCATCCTGAAACACACACATACTTCCTCACACTTCCCTCAGCGAACACATTGTTCCTGGGCTGGTGTCCATGTTCCTGGACTCCGCCGAAGATTGATGCACTCGCATGGCAGTCCTGCCGGCGAAAGTGACGGACACATTACGCAGGACTACTTTGACCGGCTGCCAACAAACACACACATACACACACCCACGCACACACACACACAAAACAACAAGACTCCCACATCATGTCAGCAGCACATCTCTCACAAACAGTCTGCCACCAGATTGGCCATTACCCTCATGTCCGGTGTGGGTCTGCAGGGACTTCGTTCCAGAGCTGTCAATGGTTGTATCAAGGCCAGCCAGTCAGTCTGTGACAGGCCTCTGTGTTTGGTGTTTATATTCAAAGGGAGCAGCTGTCAGGAAAAAAAAAAAAAACACGTTGTTCTAGGTGAAAGTGAAGATCCATCTCTGCGAGAGCAATTACCCGGCCACGTTGCTCTTGGCATGACTCGATTTTTTCTAGTACGAGACGATCCAATAAACCGATAATTGCTCCAATGAGTGTAGGCAAAACGCAGTGCAGTGAAAGACAAAAACTATTTGCCAGTCTGAAATTTTTTTGTGAGTGTGTTTGTTTGTTTTTTAACCATTCAGAGGTTGTGTTTTTTTTTTTTTTTTTTTTTTTTTTTTTTTTTTTATTTTTTTTTAAACAGTTTTTTTTTTTTAATTTTGTAAATTTGGGGGGGGGGTTTTG
>NW_015115112.1:14627-18123 GCF_001443285.1 Poecilia latipinna
AACTTTTTTCCAATCTTAAATTTTTTTTTGGGGGTGTTTTTTTTTTTTTTTACCCTTCAGAGGTTTTTTTTTTTTTTTTTTTTTTTTTTTTTTTATTCTTTGAATCTTTTTGAACAGTGTTTTGAGCTTAAGTTTGTGAATTTACGGGCTGGACGTTCTGGTAGAGAACATACATCATGGTTCTTAATTCTGAAGACTCTTCAGCGTCAGTGGGTTTTTGGCCTTGGCGCTCTTCTTTTTTCTGAGCCTCCTTCTTACAGTTCGATCACAAACACTGATGTTAAATGAGACAAGTTTGATCTGTAGTGCTTTAGATGTTGTTCTGGGTTTTTATGTGACTTCCTGGATGAGTTGTTAATTCTTTATTGGAGTCATTTTGAAAAGCTAACCACTTTTGGGAAGGTTTACTGCTGTTTTAGGTATTGTCACCTTCCAAAAATAATAGCCTGTCGTTTTTCTCCAAAAGACGACGGAGACTTAGACCATTATTTTAGGAAGGTGACAGTGTAATATGTGAAGATATGTCAATAACGTTATTCGTCACTTAAGATTCCCTCGCCTTCTGACAGCTTCTGTTGAACTGATTTAATAATCTTAATCTGTCAGTAATGACAGGGTGTGAGTGTGAATACGGTCAGTAACGGTCAACAAGGCATATGATGGCATTTTTACATATATTTACATCATTTAAGCTCACAGAGCTCTAAAATCTAGCTACTAACATACAAAGATAAAAAAAATAAATACAGTTTGGAGTTTTCAACTTTGCTAAAAACATTATTTTTTTAACCTCAGGGCTAATGCTTTAGCATTTCAACGCAGAGCATTCTGCATGTTAGGAATTGAAGATCAATTCAGAATAATGTTTTGCCACTCTGGGAAAATTTAAATTGCCCCGTTTGTTCTCTCCCCTTCTTATTAACGCCTTACCAATGTCAAGTGAAAAAACTGAACCTGAAGTAGGGAGTTCCCCTGTGGGTAGGTGAAGGTAAACATGGGATGTAAAAGTCATTTTTGGACAAGTTGTAGCTGCAAAAAAAGCATAATCTCGGCTCATGTTAGGATCAAATATACAAGATGTCAGAGAAAATGGTCAAAAAAATCTAACATTTTGCTCTTACAGATGACGATGCGACAATTTGCGGCATGTTTCCACCATCAGCGCACAGCAACAATCAGAATTATCAACCTGTACTTTATCGCCAGATAACTCAAGCTTAGGCAGGTTGATTGGAGAACATCTGTCAGAATGAATAGACAGATGTAAAAAAAAATAAAAGAAAATTACTACTAAGTTGGCTCTTGGTTTTCTGAGGGCTCCTACCGACTCCTTTTTTTTATCCCCAACTGTTTGAGAAAAGCAGCTTAGCAGACATTCCCATTGACTTTTTTGCAGGTGGTTGATGGAAAACCTCACTTAGATCTTTCATTAGTCACAGCAGCGTTTGGCAAGCAGTAGCCATTAGGTGATTAGCTGGCAGGGCATTGTCAGAGTGAGGACTGTGACGAAGTCAGTGTGTCAAGAAGATCTGTTTTTAACTTTCCTTCAGCTGAGCGAATGATTTCTGATATTTACTACTTCAGGTCACAGCGTGAAGTCTGCTGGAGGGAAAAACATGACAAAATATTATATACATATAAAACAATACCTTCATTCACCTAATGAACATGTTGGTGGTGGTTGCCGTAACTGAGCAACTGCTGATTGATGTGACGAGGCCTGCATGCATTCAACAGGTGATTGTTTCCAGACACAAACACACACACCCACACACACACTTCTCTGTACGATAGTCAGCATTTGTGTGTCTAACACATATAATATTCTTATTTTGTCCATTCTGCACACAAATACTACATTAAATATCTTAGAATCCTTTTTTCCCCTCTTACAGTATCTGGAAATCAAATCTGAAACTTTTGCTCAAATTTGAATGTTTTTTCCAGTTTACACTAGTGATCTTTCAGTGAGGGGTTTTCCTATTGTGAATTTAAACGGTTGATAAAACTGGTTGCTACAAAGTTCGGGTTTTGGTTAAGAGAAAATCAGCCATTGTTTGGGATTTTTAAAAAATGTTTTGCAGTCAAAATCACTGATTTTGTGGCACTACTTTTTAAATATTTGCGAGAAAGTTTGCAATATTTTTCTTCGTCAAACCAACTTGAATAACAAATCTTCACTCTCTACCATGTACGTTTACTTCCTGATAACCTCATCCTGCATCCTATGTGACGACGTCCTGTTACTGAGCTCCAGTGTAGGTTAGGTCAGGTGTAGCTAAAGGTCAGCAATCCCTGACCAGGAAGTGGCGGAGTGAAAGTAGCAACCATAGACATTAGCAACAGCCAAACCAGTTCCCATTACCCATCATGCCCCGCTCCTGAGGATTGTTTACTCCGAGGATTATCTCCTTTCCTTTCCGAAAGACGTTTAGTCATCTCCGTCCGGAGCTGCTGACGTGAAGGACGTCACCATCTTACTCTGCAAAAAAAAATAAATAAATAAATAAATAAATAAACAAATAAATAAATAAATAAAATAAAAAAAATCGGAGGAGGACGCAGGTGTGTGCTGGCTCGCAGCTCATAAAGTTAATTAATTTACCGGACCAAAAAACAACAACAACAACAAAACAACAAAATCACAAAGCAGCCTGCGCCGGACCCCGAACCTGGACGGGAGAGCAGAGGAAGCAGACCTAATCTGCCTGCTAACAGATGGCTCCCAGATCACACACAGCGGTCCGCCTGCCAGCCCGCGTTGGAACGGAGCGGCCGCCCACGGCGAGGTTGGAGAGGCCACGCAGGCGGAGGAGGAGATGATTGTTATTGAATATGAAATGTCGATCGCTCGGAATGAGCTCGCCGTTCAGGTCGCGGGCAGGTGACGCCGATCGAATCGCTCGTCTGCCCCGCACGGACGCGGGTTCTCCTCGCGCTTTGCGGGGATGGAGAATTCGTCTCTCGTAGAGCCATCGAACAAATGACATACGACCCGAATGCTTTCATTTATAACAACCTCACACCCGTCGGTCTTCAAAAAACTCATTCTGGCAACACAGATAGTTCACTCACTTGTCCGCCTTGGCAGCTTCAGCTCTGCTACCTATTTAGAATCGATAAATGCAGCTTTGATGGTTTTTCTGACGTGGTTCAAGTGCAGGATGTGACCTGTACATGGAGGAAGGAGAATAATCCTGGTTCAAACGTCTCTGAAAGGATCCTCAGGCAGTTCTCAATAGGCCAGAAAAATGTGTTACTGTGATGGGACTTCTTTACGTGACATTCAGCTGACCTCGCTTGGAGTTTGAGATTCTCTGTCTTTTTGACAGATGTTTCAGTAACATTACTTAACTAAATTATTGGAAGGAAATCTACAGAATGTTCACTTTGTCACATTTAAATCTAAATGTGGCCGTTGCTCGTCTTGTGGGTGCATCCGCCTGAGGGGCTGTCAGTGAAGTATCCCATCCATGTGGCTCTGTCTCCCATGCAG
>NW_015115112.1:23785-25273 GCF_001443285.1 Poecilia latipinna
GTTAATGGGTTTGAGCGTCGCAGGTGATGCATCTGTGTAATGAGGCAGGGTGTGGCTGCGGGGGTCAACACGCTATATGAAGGTGTGCATAATTATGATGCAGCTTCTTTTCTTTAGCCATAATATGCCAAAAAAGAGATTTAGTCAATCAATAAATCAATATTATTTGTACAGCACATTTCATCAGCAAAGCAGTTCAAAGTGTTTTTACATCATGAAAACATAAAAACGTCATGAAGACAACATAGCAACATAAGGGCTCTGCTTTTTCAGATTCAAGCTGATTTTACTCGATTTGTGCATCACTAGTAACTGAAGAACAGCAACTGGTGACTCATACAGTCATTTTCAACACCGACTTGCTCATTTTTAATCACATCAGTCTGTCTTCCATACAGTGCGGCTTTTATTAAGGTTTCCATGGCAGGCTGAAAGAGCCTCTTGGGTTATTGTGCACTCGGTTCAACCGGTATGTGCTACACAAAGTTCCACCGTCTGACACGAGTAGAAGAAGCTCCAAAACGTTGTTCTTCAAACCCGTCGGACGTCATTCAAGAGTCACTGCGGTGGCGTTGTTGCTTTTTTCCAATGTTGACCTTCCCTCCATCCCAGCTGCGATTCACGCCTCTCGGATCTTTTCCTTTGAGAGAACAAAAAAGGCGTGAAAGGCGCAATCCAAGCATGGGAGCGTTTTCATGCCGTCGCTCATCCTCCTGTCCTTCAGCTATACTTTTTTTTTTCCTGTCCTACCTTCATCTACTCTCCGTCTCCGCCATCAGTGCCTCATTTGTTCTCCAGATCTGTGAAAAGTCTGCGAGCTCGTCCTTGTTTATCTTCCCCTGGTCTGACAGCGGAAAGAAGCAAAGTTTTTCTGTGCAGTTTGTTCAGGCGTTTAAAATGAAAAGTGACAGAAAAACACCTGGAATCTCATGCAGTGTGGTCTGCCACAGTCTGGAGGGAAAAAGTGTTGGAATATGGATCGGGTTTGTGCGTGTTTATGGGAAATCTTTAATGTCTTCGGATAGATCAGACTAATAGTAAAGCAAAACACCTTTTATCGAACCATCACTTGGCTTTCTTTTCTCCCAATAGTCTGAGCAAAGGATCAGAAAACCCTTATCGTCTTCCTTGGTTTCTCTCCTCCTCTGCTGCACCGACTCTCCGTCCTCCTCACAGGTCGCTATCGGCTCAGGAGATGAGCTCTGTTGGCTCTCCGGCGGGGGAATGACTTGGCCTCTCCAATTACCCAGAAAACCCCAGATCAGAAAAATGATCCTCATTATTGACGCCTGACTCACTGAGCCGCCGAAGTGGGAGATGACGGGAGAGAACGGCAGACAACGACAAAGGAGGGAGGGAGGCGACGAGAGATTAAGCGCCGGCATGAAAAGAGAAAATTGGACAAGTTTAGGCAAGATGGATAGACAGTTAGCAGTATCTGCGCGACGGAGGGACACTGGCAAAGGTAGCAGAGGGACAGCGTAGGCG
>NW_015115112.1:27583-38106 GCF_001443285.1 Poecilia latipinna
CATAATATGCCAAAAAAGAGATTTAGTCAATCAATAAATCAATATTATTTGTACAGCACATTTCATCAGCAAAGCAGTTCAAAGTGTTTTTACATCATGAAAACATAAAAACGTCATGAAGACAACATAGCAACATAAGGGCTCTGCTTTTTCAGATTCAAGCTGATTTTACTCGATTTGTGCATCACTAGTAACTGAAGAACAGCAACTGGTGACTCATACAGTCATTTTCAACACCGACTTGCTCATTTTTAATCACATCAGTCTGTCTTCCATACAGTGCGGCTTTTATTAAGGTTTCCATGGCAGGCTGAAAGAGCCTCTTGGGTTATTGTGCACTCGGTTCAACCGGTATGTGCTACACAAAGTTCCACCGTCTGACACGAGTAGAAGAAGCTCCAAAACGTTGTTCTTCAAACCCGTCGGACGTCATTCAAGAGTCACTGCGGTGGCGTTGTTGCTTTTTTCCAATGTTGACCTTCCCTCCATCCCAGCTGCGATTCACGCCTCTCGGATCTTTTCCTTTGAGAGAACAAAAAAGGCGTGAAAGGCGCAATCCAAGCATGGGAGCGTTTTCATGCCGTCGCTCATCCTCCTGTCCTTCAGCTATACTTTTTTTTTTCTCTTTTTTTTTTTTTTTTTCCTGTCCTACCTTCATCTACTCTCCGTCTCCGCCATCAGTGCCTCATTTGTTCTCCAGATCTGTGAAAAGTCTGCGAGCTCGTCCTTGTTTATCTTCCCCTGGTCTGACAGCGGAAAGAAGCAAAGTTTTTCTGTGCAGTTTGTTCAGGCGTTTAAAATGAAAAGTGACAGAAAAACACCTGGAATCTCATGCAGTGTGGTCTGCCACAGTCTGGAGGGAAAAAGTGTTGGAATATGGATCGGGTTTGTGCGTGTTTATGGGAAATCTTTAATGTCTTCGGATAGATCAGACTAATAGTAAAGCAAAACACCTTTTATCGAACCATCACTTGGCTTTCTTTTCTCCCAATAGTCTGAGCAAAGGATCAGAAAACCCTTATCGTCTTCCTTGGTTTCTCTCCTCCTCTGCTGCACCGACTCTCCGTCCTCCTCACAGGTCGCTATCGGCTCAGGAGATGAGCTCTGTTGGCTCTCCGGCGGGGGAATGACTTGGCCTCTCCAATTACCCAGAAAACCCCAGATCAGAAAAATGATCCTCATTATTGACGCCTGACTCACTGAGCCGCCGAAGTGGGAGATGACGGGAGAGAACGGCAGACAACGACAAAGGAGGGAGGGAGGCGACGAGAGATTAAGCGCCGGCATGAAAAGAGAAAATTGGACAAGTTTAGGCAAGATGGATAGACAGTTAGCAGTATCTGCGCGACGGAGGGACACTGGCAAAGGTAGCAGAGGGACAGCGTAGGCGGGTAGGAAGTGTGAGTGCGTGTTGTCAGAAACTTGAAGGAACACCGTCCAGAGCAGATGGATTCTGGGATGTCATGTACGAGCGGCGAAGAAGCAGATCCGTCCTTGTCGCTTTAAATCATGAGAACTCCAGAGCATTTCGTTCAGAGCATGAATCTCGGAGCTTCATGGTGTTGTGTAGCGCAATGGTCGGGTTTGGGTCATTTCCTGGCTTGTGTGGAACATTTAATAAGGCTGCAGTACATAAAGATCAGAGAAAATCAAAGGAGGATGCAGAAAGTTGTGTTAATCTACTTAGAATAGTCTAAATAAACGAGTAGAGAGTTTAACCTGTTGAGGAAATGAAGAAAGTGAGTGGGCTGTAGCAGCTAATCAGATTGTAACAAGCGCAGCGCACAGAACGCGCTCACGCCTCCATCAATCAATCATCTCAGATGATTTGCACTTGACACATCCAACTTATCGCTGGTTGTGGTTACGACAAAGGACAAGATGGCGCTGGAAGGTGTTAAACAAAAACTACAAACAGCAGAAAACTGCAAACAGTAGAAGAAGTTAAACTGGTTACTATTAAATGGTCGCTCAGGTGAGTTTCACGCAGAACTCTAAATTCCCATTATTTGCCATCCCTGATTGGCCAACCAATCACATTATGCTTAACGTCAGAGTAGCGTCTCACACGGTAAATGTTGTCATTGTGCTGTACGCAGAGTATCTGACCCTGTCCTTGCCTCTCCTCTTCAGGTATGCGCATCCTGGTGACCCTGCTGCTGGACACGCTGCCCATGCTGGGTAATGTGCTGCTGCTCTGCTTCTTTGTCTTCTTCATCTTCGGGATCGTTGGCGTCCAGCTGTGGGCCGGCCTGCTCAGAAACCGCTGCTTCGTCAAAGACAACTTCTCCTTGTGAGTTCGGCTCTCCGTGTGTGTATTTGTGTCATTTATTGTGGACAAAAAAAACTCTGGGGTGCGGGGGGGGTTAGGTTGGACTGTGGGTGTAAACTTAAAATATGTTTTATTCATTGGGAGGGTTAGGGAATGTGTTGTTTAAAACTGTTTTTCAGACTTCACAACAACCTGTCAACATGTTGCACCGTACCTGTGCAAAAATAATTTCCAAACAAATCCTCAGTTTTATCTGCAGAAAACACAGCTATTGTTAAAATGTTTTGGCAAAGTCTCAGAGCCATTTTTCCATTTTTTTACACCGGAGCTCTGATTGTAATTATTTTCAGGCGCCACTGTCTGGCATTTAATCAAAGTCCACAGACTCCAAACTTTATTCTGATGGTTGGAACCACAGATTATGGTGATGGTAAGGAGGCATTTCAAGCCCAAATCCTTGGAGCTCGTCATCAATGATAAGTAGGAATAAGTAAAAATCTCGTCTGCAATTATAAAATGAGTTTGGTTGCTGTGATGTCAAAAAAAAAAAAAAAATTTCATTGATTTTGAAAATGAAAGGTATAAAACATTTTCTTGGTTGAATAAAATTAAAATGAACTCTGAATGTGCAAAAGATGTGAATAAATTTGGCTTAATTTCCTACACAGTCAAAACAGGAACCGTAGGAAGCAGTTAAAACGTTACCCCGTAATCATCCAAATATCAGCCGCGTCATTGTTAAATTCACAGTGTTCAGAGCGTGTGGAAATGAAAGGTATAAAAATGTAGCGCCTTATACTCTGGAAATTACGGTAAACACAGTTGGATCGTGTCTTGGAAATACTAGAACCCACTGGCAACACTAACAAGCACTGAGAGCAGTAAGGCATTGGAAACCATTGCAGACTGAAGCAACCTCCACCACCACCATGATTTCAGGGCACTTTTTGCACGGAAACCAAAAAGTTCACATTTTGAATGGTTTCTTCAACATTTCTGCTTTCTCCCCTCAAATAATATAAATGGAAGTCCGTTGCGCAATGTGAAAAAGTTCAAAGGGACGACTTCTGCAAAGCCTCTACGACTTGTTGCTTCATCGCTAGAGCCCCATTGAATTGGCCAGTTGAAAGAAAGTCTGCGGGACGCCAAAGTAACTTCATCCTTCTTTCAAACTGGGTCACGCGCCACCGTCAGCGAGGCTTGCGACTCTGACGCCTCATCGCCGTGATGAATGGAGGACCGAGACAGGTTCTGGAATAATAAAAATGGCCCTGGATCGTCTGTGCTCCTGTATTTGGGAACATTGGTACCCATAACTTATTCATGTTGCCTGAGTCATCTAGGGATCATTACTCTCTAAGGGATTTATGACACCTCACATCTGTAATTTAAGTTCATGCATTATGCCTTCGGTGCGCAGACATCATTTCTGTCGTCACTGTCGGTTCTTGCGACCGGCTAGCGTTCCCTGGAAGACCTGCGCCTTGTAAAAGGCGCCAGACTTTACTAACGGGTCTGCTTTACAGGCGGCTTTCACGCTTCGCTTCGCGGCACTCCATCACGTCGCCAAAAGCTTCTCGGCAAACACCCGACACATTCATGACCTCCTTTTTCATGCTGATTAGGAGCATTTCAGATCGCCGGTAGAGAGCCGCGTCCCTCCCTGCGCATCAAGCCGTGATGAACGGACACGGGGCTCATCAGCCCCGTAAGTGGCTCTGGCAGATCTTCTCGACGTGTGAAGCAGCTTTTAAGGAAGAGAGTGAGAAGTGATCCTGAAGTGGAAAACAGATTGGTCTGATCTCCCCTCCCCACGAAAAAAAAAAAAAAAAAGTGTGACTGCGTTTTGCAATTAATAGAAGCTGCCAGCTGAAGGTGTGCTGACAGATGAGCCAGATATAACACAAACGCCAGACACGTTCCCTCTCTTCCAGATGGAGGAGTGCTATGTAGCAGATATGCCAAGAGGTGCTATGGCAGGCGTGTGTGTGTGTTCGGATCCAAATCCCCTCAAAAGACATAAGGGTCTCTGCAGGTATTTGGCCCCGACGGCCTGACATAATCTAAAACTAATAACGGTTTACGTGGCTTTGTTCTTAGATGTGCTAATCGGCAAGAGAAAAAAATGCAGTTAAGACATTTTCAGGTTGGAAGTGTGTCTAACCTGCAAAGAAGAGGACATAGTTTGACTACAGCTCCTGTAGCGTCTTTTACCTCTATAGGAGTCACATTTGACTCATCATTAGACTTTGAGTCACATTTCCTGTTGTTTTCCTATAGGATACATTTCCTTTTAATGGTGCCAGTTGATGCTTGGCAGCTGATGAGACTCGCCATGCTGTCCATAATGGGTGATGAAATACCTTAGAAATACCTTTCCTTTAGTTTTTTCATTAATAAAAATCATAAACTTTGTTGAATCTGCAATGAAAATGGTCCAGCCCAAAGTTTCAATTATCCATATATGGACATAGCTTCCTGGTGATTTTACACTCCAAAGTCCCATTCTGTAAGATCTCCTTACGCCACTCTGAGACATTTTTTTTTTTTTTTAATATTGCGTCTCCACCCTCAGAAAACACAAAAATTGAAAGTGGAAAAACAAAAAACGACTTGGTTCTAAATAATATACAGTCATATTCGATAAATACTTTAATTAAACCCAAATTTCTGTATTAAATATTGTTAAATCATATGAAATGATGTTTTTAATGGTGTGGTGTATACTCTTATTCTAAATGTCATGTTTTCATTACCTGTAAGTGGAAAAATCTTCATAATTACAGAAATTAAAGCATCTATCTGTGAGTAAAGTAATCTATATAATGTGTTTCATTTAGCGATAAGGTTCCTGAAAATAAATGGACTTTTCAGTAATACTTAAATTAACATGCAGGTTCTGTAACTCAAAAGCTTGACCAGCTCTTTCCACATTGATGTAGATTCTCAGTCAGACGTGGCAACTTGACTTCTCTTCTTACTCCTTGAAAACTCTTCAACTTAACATTGTCTTTGGTTGGAGAGCCACGAAAAAACAGGCGGCGAACAACAATCAGATGCTTTCCCCTGTGTCGTCTTTTATGTCAAGGCGTGCCTGTCAGTAACCTGTGCCACTCGTCTCCCTTCTGCCTTCCGCAAAGCCCTCTGTCTGTGGAGCTCGGCAAGTACTACCACACGGAGAACGACGACGAGAACCCCTTCATCTGCTCCATGCCCCGAGACAACGGCATGAGGGACTGCGGCTCCATCCCCAAGCTGTACGACGAGGCGGGCCAGCAGTGCAGTCTGGACATCGACTCCTACAACAGCACAGACAACACCACCTGCGTCAACTGGAACCAGTACTACACCAACTGCTCCGCCGGCCTCATCAACCCCTTCAAGGGGGCCATCAACTTCGACAACATCTGCTATGCGTGGATAGCCATCTTTCAGGTAGGGGGGCCGACGAGTCCTGAGAGTTATGAGTGAATAACCAGGTTTTGAAACATTTTGGGAAGCTCAACAGTTGGTTCGGCGGATGGAACGGTTCTCTAATACAAAGCCTAAATGTGGTCAATGCATCAGAGGAACAGGACTTTGTCACAAAACAGGGGAGACTCTACTCTTGTTTGTTGTCCTTGCATTACCTGACAGGTCTTATGTTGGACTGTTGATCTGATTTAGTTTGGTACCAGGAGGTTATTTAAGAGGACAAAAGCCATATTGAAGATTGCATCAAAAGTCTGGTTTTGTGTCAAAGACTCTGAGATGAAACTAAAGGTTAACACTAGAAAAAAAAATCACAGAAAATGTGCCCTTTTTAAAAAAATCTCTTCTTAGATTTTCTGTTCAAAGTCATTTGAATTGCCTTGTTGCTGAAAATGACCTTACCTTTCTGCCATTGTTGTCTTCGCTGCCTCTGTCCCCCTTTTCGTAGGTGATCACTCTGGAGGGCTGGGTGGACATCATGTACTTTGTGATGGACGCTCACTCCTTCTACAACTTCATCTACTTCATCCTGCTTATCATTGTAAGTCCTACTTGTTGGTGACCCTCAGCTGCTCATAAGTTTACACACCTCTGCATATTTCCTTTGTTTGATGACAACTCATTTTGTTATCAAACTATTATGTTGTCTCCTTTTAAATCAAAACTACCAAAATGACCCTAATTAAAATTGTGTGTAACCTGGAAGTGTTGACCTTGTAGCAATCTTAATTTAACACACATTAGCTCAAATGACTAGTAAAGGGCTTCTCCTGGGATCTGTTTACTTGTAATAAGTGTGGACACATGAGAAGTCGATCGGCTCTGGCTTCCTAACAGATCACTCCGTTTTTCTTTTTCGTCCACTGCTCCACAGATGTTGCTGGACTCTGATTCATTTGGAAAAGCTAAAGCCATTTACAAAAGTAGTTAACTTTTGGATAGAAAAACATCCAAGCAACTGAAAATGCCAATCAGTAGTATTTAAACTCTTAATTAAGTAGTGGGAAGTGAGGGGCACAGCTGACATTAAGGAAAAGTCAGATGGGCTAACAAGAAGTATTTCTCCACAAGGAAATGATTCAGAGAGCTAACATGTGTCTTGCAGAACTCTGAAACACTGGGAGGAAATATGGGAGGCAGGGTTGAGTTGAGAGAATGAAAATGTCACCATGCCATGGAAACGTAGTAATCTTCTGACCCCAAATGGCACAAAAACGGGCATCAAAACTTTAACGGGACCACAGTTTAACTTTATGGCCACAACCATCAGCTCTACATTTGGAGAAAAGCCAACAGTTGATCTTTAGGGAATGTATGAGCTACAAACAACAGGAGGCTTGAATCACTGTCACAAAAACAATTGCAGACAGAGTTAAGGCGCCTCTTGGCCGTTTTGACATTTTTGTTCTCAGTGGACCAATGCAAGGAGGGGAGGTAGAAGTGAGCCAGCTGATGCTACGGGCCTTAACTTTTAAAAACAGTAAGTGATTGTCCCGTGTCAGCTGTCTTGTATCAGGGCGAGTCGGCTTCGCAGGTTGAAGAAGTGATAATAAAGTTGTTTGTGTGACCAGCCAGACACAGAAAGCCAAAACATAAGACTGAATCATTTCCAGTGAGAAGAAGAAGAAGGTTACAAAACATAATTGACACTGGAAGCATTTACTCGACCATCAACAGGATCGCCACACTGGTTTTGTCCGCCATTATTTTTAGACTTAAGTTGCAAATTTTATAGTTAGAGTGTGGCATTCTGGCCATCCTTGTGGGGTTTTTATTTTTTTTGTGAAAGAGGCTTTAGTCAAAATTGTTGGCAAAATGAATCCTCTGACATTGACTGGAAGAAAATTTGTACCGATTGGGGCAGAAGATCTTCCTGGAGGTCCCAACGTAAAATCAATCAAAACCTTGAAAGAAAGTGGATCTGTCATTTGTTACAGCAGGAAAAGGTGAAGTTTATGGAATGGCCGTTATAGTCTCCTAACCTCAGTATCTCAGTCTTATGTTCACCCCTTCAAATAAAGTGCTACTGTTTATCATTTAAAAATAGCTTCCATACTATTTGAGGCGTTACTCAACCAGTAAACATGAATACTATGATTTATATTTTGTGCAAAATGGCCAAAAAGAAAGTTTGAGAATCTGTGAAGTCATAGATATAAATGCGTGTAACATGGGTATTAACAGATGACAGGAACAATGGGTGGACAACCACAGACAATGCCCAAATAACAATGCCATCTATCTCTGTTCTTCCTTAGATCGGCTCATTCTTCATGATTAACCTGTGCCTGGTGGTCATCGCAACTCAGTTCTCGGAGACCAAGCAGCGGGAGAGCCAGCTGATGAAGGAGCAACGAGTGCGCTTCATGTCCAATGCCAGCACTCTGGCCTCCCTGTCCGAGCCGGGATCCTGCTACGATGAGCTGCTGAAGTACCTGGTCCACATCATCCGGAAGGGAGCCAAGCAAGTGGCTCACGTCTGCAGGTTTTTGGCCCGCCGCGCAGGACTTAACATCGCCTCCTCGCCGCCAGCTACAGAGCCCACACATAGCCAGAGGCAGAGGAGAAGAAGAAAATCCTCCAGGCAGGGGTCTATGTCGGTTCACCACATGGTGCACCATCATCATTACCTCCACCATCACTACCATCTTGGCAATGGCAGCATCCGGGAGGGAGGGAGCACGAGGTGTCTGGAGGGGAGAGACGTGGAGGCCGGGCCTCCCAAAGCAAGCACAAGCGTTGTGCCACTTGGCTTGGCACCGCCGACCTCTTTGATAGCCGCAACCTCCGACTCAAACCTCGCCGTGTTGGGAAACCTGACCTCTGGAGCCGGCGACTCGTCCTCGGGTTGCGGCGTGCTCAGAGGAGAACCATCTCACTGCACTTTGTTTCCCACCAACCGGGGAACGAATCCAGTGGCCTTCCTGGCTCCAACTCCCACGTCCAGAACCATGAAGAGGAACTCTGTACCGTTTGCTGCTCCGGGGCCGAAGAACTACCCCACCCTCCAGGCCCGAGCCCTGGCAGAGTCCAGGAGAGGGAGCATCACCGCCAGCACGCTAACAAATCTGAGTTACAATCTCAATATCCCACCAATGCATCTGGACAGACGGCCATCCAGCCTGGTGGACACACACACTCCAACAGGTAAACACATGGAGAACTATATGTGTGGTAACTAGACTATGATTTGTTTTAGAAGTATGAAGGTCTACAAGGTATTAAACACTAGCGCCAGCTTTCTTTCTTTTATTATATCTATTAGCTTTTTCTGTGCATGGTTATTGCACTCGGACTGAGCTAGGAAAGTGCTAAACAAGCTAAAGGATCGTGCTAAAGTGAGGTATTAGTCATGCAGTACTCTGGGTTTTTCTGCATGGAATTTTCATGTTCTTCTGTCTGGGTACTCCAGCTTCATCCCACAGTCCAGAAACATGACATGGTTAATTGGTCTCTCTAAATTGTACTTAGGTGAGGTGTGTATGCGTGCATGTTTTTTGTCCTGTGTGTTTGTCTGTTGCGCTGAGATGAACTGGCGATCTGTCCAGGATGTACGCCACCTCTCTCCTAATGACCACTGGAGATGGGCAACAGACCCTCCCTCCCAACTTTGCCAGGCTATAAAGGTGGTAGATTGAGCCTATAAAGTCTGTACAGTATGATTTTATGTCATTTCTCATTTGGCTGCAGCTCAGCTCTCCTGCCAATTGTCGGCTCGTGAGCTCATCACTATGGATGCAGCTGGTCTGACTATGGACCCTGAGACCTGCCCTGATTGCGCAAAGGCACTGGCCCATGAGTTGGAGGGTTTCACCGAGGGCAACGAGACGCCAGGTGACTCGGACAGCGACGGCGTGTACGAGCTATCGCAAGACCACCACCACAGGGACAGGAGAGACAGCCGGCAGCCCAGGAAGAAGCGTCGGAGGTTGGGCAAGACGGCTGCCAAAGTCGTCCACTTTTGGAGGCTGGTGTGTGACACCTTCAGGAAGATTGTGGATAGCAAATACTTTGGTCGGGGGATTATGATCGCCATTCTGATTAACACTTTGAGCATGGGGATCGAGTACCATGAGCAGGTTAGTGCACATTTCTTTTCCTCTTTGCCTTATGAGAACTTTTTTTTAACGGTTGTACAAAGTGTACATTGGACATAGTGGCAATAGTTAGAGGGATAGGAAGGATTCCAACCATTGTCTATCTGCTTATCCTTGCCGTATTGCTGGGATCTGGTGCCTAGGGTTAGTATGCCATTCAGCCATGGCAGACGCGCTGATCATCTATCAGCCATCAGAAGAGCGTCTTATTCAGTCGTTGAAGCAACAAACCCCTAAAACCTGGGAGCGGCTGTGTGTGCAGCATTTTGAGGAAATTGTAGACATCTAGATTTTTACAGAAGAGCTGTGCATTCATCACGTTCAAATGACACACAACTTTTTCTGAATTTTGTGATGCTGTGTGACTCGAACAATGCAACCAGATGCATTGCCCGAAAAAACAAACACAGACCATTATCCTCTCTTACTACTTCCTGTTGTAGTCTTTGTCGTTTTCAGCAGTAATAGCATCCGGTTGTTGATCATGTGACCCGCGTGACTCGATAAGAGTCTCAATTGCTGTTCTGCGAAACATCTATGCCGATAGACCGCCTCATCCTCGCACAAAAAATTTTGTAACAAAAAATGAGTGTTTCAGAAATTGCCAGGTTTCCATTAGGCTAATTTATTTTTGTAATTGCAGTTCGGGCAATTTTATGGTTAATGGAAATGCAGTTATAGAC
>NW_015115112.1:42382-86853 GCF_001443285.1 Poecilia latipinna
CGGCACACTAGTGTGCCGCGGAACAGTGGTTGAAAAACACTGTTATAGACACACACACAGGACAAACGACTATGCCCACATACTCACACCGAAAGACAACTTCAAGAAACCAATTAACCAAACAGTCATGTTTTTTGGATTGTTGGAGGAAGCCTGAGTACCTGGAGAAAGCAGAACACGCACAGGAAGAGCAAGCTAACTTCACGCAGGAAGATGCCATGCCGGGCACTCAAACCGAGGACCTTCTTGCTGCAAGGCAGTGGTGCTACCAGTCTGGGATCTGATCCGATGTGTCACTCTGTGTGTTTGTGCCAGCAACATTGCTCCCATATGCCGAAATTGTATCCCTGATGTCTCCCTCCAGCCTGGCTTGTTTACACAAGCTTAATTACAGCCATGTGAGAGAGAAAGTGGGCCGAGAAAGGAAATGTTGAAGGACAGAGAATTTGTAGTTGGTGTTTTACCATCTGGAAGAAAATTTATTGCTCTTAATTTATCTTTAGCTTCTTTTTTTTAAATTTCCTGTCCTACCTTAACTTGGATCACGTTAAAACCCGAGGCTGTGAGTCACTGTGTAATATGATATCCTGTTTAGATAAGGGTAGTTACCTGCTAATATGAGGTGTAAATGTGCCCAGCAGGAGCAGATGGGCTGAAACTCAAAACAGATGCGTGAGATGAGCACAAATGCAGTCATGTATCTAAGAAAAGAGTCTTGCAGAGCCATTCTTCCTCCTTAGTCTGAATATCAGCAAAGCTGCAATGAGCTCACGCTCCGCAATGAGAAAAGATGTCACTGATTTTGCGGTGAGGCTTTACATAACATGAAGGACGCTGACTTCTGGCAGTCTTCACTCGTTAGCGTGTTAAAGTCATGTGACCAGGGCCTGAAATTCACTGCAGGATTGTAGATTTTGCTCATTATGTAACAGATTCCTTCAAATTTAGCTTTTACAATGCAGGAAATTCTCTGATCCATTTGCAGAGGAGCCGTAAACTAAAACGAAAACCACTTCTGGCGGTCTCTCTCCTCCTTTCTCTAAAGTATGATCTCCCTCTGCTGTCCCAGTACATCTCTTGCTAGCAAACTAATAGTTGTCGAATTCAGCACTTCTGTTAGGTAATCATTAGGAACCTGATGCTGCACATAACCTCGAACACAGCAACTTGCTTGTTCTTCTTGTCTTCTTCAGCTTAGTTAATCTGACTTGAAGTGAAGACGGAATGAGTTTAATTCGACAGGAAGGAAGGAAATATGGTGGTTACTGCAAAAAACCTTCAAGGGTCAGGACCGTTTGTCTGGGACACGCCTAAAAACAACAGGACATCAACCACCATCATGTGTTTGAATGGACCAGTCAAAGTCCTGAGAACTAATACGTACAGATGAGTGAGTTTGAATTTAAGTGTTGGCTCAAGAGAGCTAAAATCGAAAGCCTACCACCCAAAATCAGAGTATCGCTTTGTTCCCAATTTACAGTTTTGCTCTACTTTGTGTTGGCTTATAAAAGAATAATTAATCTCCCAATGAGCAATAGATTGTTCAACTTCAAAGCTATAAGTAGACCTAACTTTCTTAGTAGCTCTAGTTTAGACCTTCATGCTTCATTTAGGCTTAGAAAGTTGTCTAAGTATAGGCTTGGAATTAAAGATATGTGAGGTCCAAAAAAAAAGTGAAAACATTCAAAAATAGCTGCGTTTCCATGGAGAATATAACAGCGCAAATGGGATTTGCAAAAATAAAGGTGCTTAATCCAAACGCGCCAATTTTGAAAACTCATAATTTTGATAAGTTTTGGTAACAGGATGAGGTGGTTTTTCAGCTGTATCGCATCACACGAGTCAAAGAAGATGGCAGGAAGTGCTATGAGGATGATTTCGTGGCATGTACTTTTTTTAATGACTTTTTGCGTGAACAAACTTATGCACGCATGATTTTAACTGCATTTCTTTGTCAACTGAAACACAGCAATTGCTAGATTGTGTTTTCTTTTTTGGTTTTTACTTTAGCAGAATTTCAACACAGTTTGTAATAGATTCACAGCTGTGGATAGAAAGTCCAAACCGAAAATATCTAAAAGTGCTCCTTTTGATACAGTATGAACGATTTCCAAGCCGTTTTTTTCAGGCGAGATGTTGAAATAATATCAATGTGCAGAAAAAAAAATTAGATTTTTTGTTTAGTAAAACGCTAAAAGCAGAGAAAAGTGGAAAACATGACAACATATTTACATTTTTGTACTGTACCGGTGGATTGAACCAAATATCATGTAAATCTAAAGTAACACTGAAGTCACACAGGCTGACATCTGGAAGGTAAAGGTTTTGCTTCCATGTTGAAAAATTCACTCATACAGCATCATAGCCTCTACTTTGCTTTCAAAACAGAAATGATGCCATGTTGACAGAATGTCACCTTGGGGGCTAATGAACAGAGTTTGGTTTGTAGGCATAGACAACCCATCAATCCGCTCACAGTGGTATTAAAATCTCGGCTGATGTGTGATTGTGTATCTTACCTGGTAAAGTGCTGAGTTAGTAAATGAGTTTCAGTTTAATTTTGTGATTCTCTTAACGTATCTCAATATTGACTGAAACATGTCGACAATCGTGCAATTTTGTGACGGACACCTAAAAGTCCGTAAGAGATGACTGGGCCAAAATTCTACACATTAGCTTCGACGTCCAATATCAGAAAAATGCTCAAACTCCTCGACTTTCCTGTAATATTAAAACACAATGAAGTCTGAGACAAAACGTGAAGAGAAAAGTCACGCAGCGAACTGTTTAGTGTGAAAGTCTAAACGGTGAGGCGTTTGGAATGCAAAGTAGAGCAAAGCTGCAAATAAATAAAAAAAATAGCTAATGAAACTTAAGAAATTGTTTTGGGTGAGAAAGTTCTTTTACAGTTGTACCACCAAAGAACAATTACCCACTGTGTAAGAGCAGTGGTTTTAAAACGTTGAGTTGATCAGTTCCAGACAAATGCAGCCAGACCAGAGCCTCTCCTGCTGCAGTTATCGAGGGAAAACTCAAATGAGATCCATCGTCTTTCCCCCCGCTAACACAGATCCTTACCTTGCTCTTTCAACAAAGCCGTTCTCCCTGTTGCACTCCATGTTCTCCCCGTTGTTTTACTTCATAAAGAGCACAAAGCGTTTTTGCCGAGCGCAGGTTTCGTTGTGTTTTGAGTCTCTTGTTTTGCTTTTGGCACGTGTGATCCAGAGTGACGTTACACAAGCGTTTGTTGTATTGTTTGCACGTGTTGGTGTTGTAGCGGGATCCTGGAGACGGGCCAGGTTTCCCGGGGTTACTTTCGGTCCTTGACCCAGTGTTTCTAAATGTATCCAGATGGAAAGAACGCGGAGAGAGAGAGAGAAGGTTTTATAGCGTTTTAGTCATCAGCGTTCTTCCAACCTTCTTTTTTTTTCTTCTCCTGACTTTTTTTAAACTCGCCCTCTGGCTCTAGTTTTTTTGTCTTTTGTTTTCTTCTTCGGTTTCAGCGTTTCTTTTTATTCTCATGCCTCTGCCGTTCTTCCACTCATTCTACTGAACTTTTTTCCCTCCCTCCTTGGGCTCCTCATGCTCTCATTAATGACCGTTTTGGAGATCAATCAATAATGTGCCACGGTGAATGATGAGAGATACCAATAATGACTTTCTGATGATGTAAATTTGTCGTTGATAAATCGTAGCCTCGTGTCATTTCTTCTCATGCAGGAACGATCTATACTGTAGACTACATACCAATCTGGAAAAGTATGAAGTGGGCTTTAATCATTTTCAAGAATGGAAAATGGTTTGAGATTCCCAAATGTCATTAAGATGGTTGACACATTTGTTTCAGCTCTTTCCGTTTTCAAATGTTTGACACCAGGTGACTACGAAGCCTACAACACAGACTTGATGACGTGTTTTTTTTTGTTTTTTTTTTTAGCATACTTTTTAAAAACATTGTACTTTGATCAAATCCTGTATTGGAAATTCATAATCTTCATCTCCTACCGATTGTCCAGTCGCTGAAAATTAACCAAACCTCTGGCCGTTTGCTTCAAGGTTATCCTCGAACTTCTTTATGTCCCTCTTCAACACTTTGTTTTTGGTGTGGCTGACACCGATTCCTCCGGTTCCAGACAGGTTGCTAAAATATTTAAAGGGAAGCTTCACTGATTGATCTCCGTGTCTTATGGGATATCAATCCCATAAGTCTTTGCGGAGGGCAAAGACCTTAAATGGTCTCTGGAACTCTTTCCTTGCGGAGGAAGGATGAGGTTGACTTTTAACTCTTCCCTGTTGTCAAGTTTTTAAGGGTCACCCTTTTTATTTGCCATATTTAGAGTGCCTCTATGTTTATGAAAACACCAGCTGCAGAAACTTGGAAAAATCTGCTGATAATAAACTGAGTGGAGAAGGTTGTAGAATAAAACAATGTTTATTATGATATGTAGGGTAATGGGAATGTTTAGTGACTTTCTTTTTCTTACTTATTTTGTGTTGGGCTCACTTCTGCTAATAGAGCTCATTTTTGGCTTGGCGCTTTGGCGTTTTTTGCTAACTTTAAAAAACGTTTAGCGCACTTAGCTCCTTTCAAACTGAAATTTTCAGTTCTAATTTTCTTCACTGTTTTGAAAACTGATAAAGTTTGATATCTGTGTCAACTTAAGACTTCTTCAAGTAGTTTGATATCTGTCTTTATGCTCTTATTTTGAAGAGGTTGAAGATAGTTTTCTCATTGTTTCCTCTCCTCACTTTCTCCACCCGTGACACGGTGGAGCAAATTACATTTATTCTGTACCCAGAATGCATCACTGCACAACTACCGGCAGTGGTTAGATGGTGAAGAGTTTAAAATCTACTCATGTCCTATCTGCTTTCTGACCAAAGCACTACTTTGGTCGGTTAGCCAAAATTAGCAACAGAGTTAGCAATTCTGGACAACTGTAAAACTGAAACCATGAGTGAAATGTCTGTTCCAAAGAACCAAATCATAAAGCACAACGGAACAGTTAGTTCTGTAGTAATAAATTTGAACCTGTTGAGGCTGAGAGAGCAGTAAGATGTGTTATTAGGCATGTTTCCATTATAGACGTGTGCAAAACATTATCAATATTCTGCTAATATTGGAAAAAAAAAAGCTCAGTTTTGCACTTGTGCAGGTAAAATCACACGTGGCTAGTGTTGTTTAGGTTTTATGTTTTGATAAGTCATTAAAGAATATGCTGCACCGTGGTCCTCCAACTACTTCCTGTTGCCATCTTCTTCATGGTTTGCACCAGTGACGACATCCGGTTATTGATTATGTGACTCATGTGTGTAAATAGTGTTTCCGTTGCAGTTTTGTGAAATATGCCAATTTTGATACGACCTGTAAAAATCTACCTCAACATAGCGTCAAAACTTTTTATAGAAAACAGAGTTTTGTTTTTTTCAAAAGTGGGCAAATTTATATTCGTGATGTCAAATTGAGCATTTATATGGTCAATGGAAACGCAGCTATTGACACAATAGTTGAATTCAACCATATTGAATTCAACCATTCAATATGGTTGAATTTAGCGCTTAACGTCTTTCATCAGTTCCTATGTTTATGTAGCAATCCTAAAGTTGCTTTAGGATTAGCATAAATAACATCTTATTTTAGCTAGTCATCCTGCATTGCCTGTCTAGTTCTGATGAAGCTACCACAGCTCATCATACTATAATCAAGTATGCTATTCTGTTCAAATGCTCTTCTTCTCATTTCTACGGCTTCCATATCACAATATGAGACGAAATCAAAGTTTACAACAAAGGGACACCGTGCCTTTAAGAAACACCTCTCCAGCTGAGTAAAGTATGATTTCTTATTGATCACACTGACCTGTTTCCCAGCCGCCCTTCCCTGTTTTTCAAGTGGATGAGACTCTGTCGCAGAGATCCTCTCATGACGCATAAAATGAATCCCACGTCGGGTGTCACTCAGCAGAAAATGAGGTTGCAGAGCTCTGGCTGTGTCTTAAGGAGAATTTATGAGGACACAACAGCCACCCTGATGCATAATTTATGCGGAGATTAAGTGTGCAGTACATGTGGTACGCATGAAAAGTGAATCAAACTCTGAGCGCTATTTATTTGTTAAGGACAATAAATGTCTGGGCTCAGCATAATTACATGCTGCTTAATGGGGTTCTAAATTACAAATTATGGCAGCCAAAGGACATGGCGATACTCCGCTTTCTGTACTCATATGAAAGCTGCTGAAAAGCGCTTGGGTCCTATTGTGAACAATCAGTGGGATCCACACACCCCTGTAATTGAGTTCATATTCGTCCACAATCACTCACTCCACTCCAGGAGGTGGCAATAGAGCACTACTGTGCAAATCACAAAAAAAAATAAAAAAAAAAAAAATTTGTTTTTCATCAGGAACCTAAAGCTGCAGGAAGTAACTTTTATCAAAAAACATTTTTTTAACGTATTTGTTGACTCTGACACTATGTAGTGACATTATGCTATGAGACAGAAAACCTGTGAAAAAAATTGTGGCTCCTCTTTCTTCTCCTAGAGTTAACTAGAAACGACCAATCAGAGGCAGGAGGCGGGTCCTGGTGCTGTCAATCACCCTCTGTGTGGCGCTGCTTATCTCTCCTCACCCTCCTCTCTTGCTCTATGTTGCACTGGAGCTAGCATAGCCTGTTGTGAATGCTAAAACTAGTTACTATGGCCACCGATGACGGTGGATAAAGGGTTTTCCTGCAGCAGTAAGTTGTTTCTCTGCCAGTAGCACATTTAGCAGCAAGTACACCAGATTGACTGACAGCGTTAAGACTCTCCTCCTGGCTCTGATTGGTTGTAAAAGTTGATATTTTACAATGAAGGGAAGTGAATTTGGCTTCATCTAAGAAAAAAAAAAGTTTCTGAATTGTTCAATTAAAACGGGATCATAGTCTTTACTAACCAACAGGATCCAGCATTGTTTATTTCATGAGTCTCAGCTTGACTGTTTTGATTTTTTTCTCTTTTTGCTACAAGAAGGAATTGACAGATGAGTGCGTTCAGTCCGCCATGCTGTCTGGAGGAAATTCGTACATCGAAATCCTCAGTAACTATTTTGTCTCGCAGTTGAAAATGTTCCTCATTGGGTCAAAGAGAATGGAACGCTTTGGGCTGTAATCCTAAATCTCCAAACGCTCTCTAGAGGTGATGATCGTCATGACAGCAAACTGGGCTGATCCCAGTCATGCTTTAATATCAGCAGGTTGCCCTCTGACATAGCACAACAACACATGGTACCGTTCCGTCACTCTGCTGGATATCTAGACCTAGACTTTGACCTCCCACTCCGGTGAAATGGACCAGACCACTGTCCTCTGCTGTTATTGGTACTTTCAGTCTTAAAACTTTCACTCACACAAACAAACCGGTGCTCACGTTGTTCTCTGCAAAGGATGGGTTTCACCAGTAAGGAGAGGCCGTCTGCTTTTTATCTCTCCAAGCTGTTTAAGAGCGTTACCACTTATGGTGGAGCTGATGGAAGGTGCATGTCTGCCAAAAATGTGACGCGACGCCGTCTATTTACTTGGAAACCCGGCCTCTTTCTCTTACTTCGCATCCGAGCCTCCCTCCCCGTCCCCATCCTCAAGCTCCCTGTCTTCACAGCCACTCTGACGCTGGAGGAGCAGCGCTGAGGCCAAAACAGATCGAGGAGAAAGGCTGAAGGTATCGACGGATAGGCCACGCTAAAACGCATGCTTCCCGTTTTGAAAAATTGCCTCCAGTGTTATGACGGAAAGCTTTTTCGGCAACCGACATCAATATTGATCAAACACGGAGCAGTTACACGAGCACAAAGTGATCCAAATGCACTCCGGGTCACTCTGTTTACATTTCCCGCGGGCGGCTCGTCCGTCTGCGTGAACCCTGAAAGCAAATCCCTTTCAAAGACGGAGCAGAGGTGTTTGTCTTTAAACGTCGTAAGTGTGAGGAAACGCCGAGGCGCGATGGAGTTTGTTTGAGCGCTAAACGTGTTTGATCTTGCGGGTTTGCTTTCACAAGGGCGAAGGTGGCGAAGAGTTGAAGGGTGAAAGGAACAAAATGCGTTTGAACAACGAGGAACGTTTTAGAGATGAAGGTAAATGGTCGGAGGTTCATTTTTCAATCTACACAAATGAAACATTTTCAATGAGAACCCTGTTTTTGTCTGAAGTTGTGTGGAGTTTCAAGTGTTTGTCTGCATCAGGAATGAGTGTTTGAATTTTGCCCTAATGGGGTGATTGGCACATCGGGAAGGGGTTTGTATTGTAACCAATGGATACCAGTTTGATCGTCTGCTCCGTCCGTCTGAGTTGTTGTGTCCTTTGGTGTAACGTGGCTCTATCTCATTTCTGTCAGTCTCATACTAAATATTTTAGTTATCACAGTATTTAAAAACAGATGTCATATGTTTGCAGCTCTAAAGCAGAGCTCCATGCCGTCTCTCCACATCCTGTCTCTACCTTCTTAACATTCTCTTTAGCAGCAGGAATCCATCCTGATGACTTTACTTCGAGTTTCACCTTTTTTTGTCCTCTCTCTCTCTCTGTGTTTACCACATTAATGCGGCTCCAAACACCAACACTCAACTCGTCTTTACTCAGACGGGTCCTGAACCTGCACTTTTCCACGTGAACAAGCACTTTTCATTCCAGAACTCTAGAGGAAACCGTTTTCCCGTGCTGCTTTTCATTTGGCAGCAGCCAGACGGACTGGCTTTGTAAGAACCGTGGAGATTCACCATCAGAAACACGGTGCCAGTTCTCTGTTTTTGCCTCATCCTGTCACCAGGGAAACGCTCATTTGTTGCATATTTAGCAGCATTACAAGCTTGTCTATTAGTTCTGTTGGGGGGGGAGGGTGATAAACAGTTTAACATACGGGAAGTCTTTTACGAGGTTTAGGGAAAGAGGTTTTTGGGTGTTCAGAATATAAATGCATTGATTATTGTACAGCGTGTCCATATGCATGTTAAACATCTCTAACATTTGGAGAATTTTCTCTGCATATTGACACACGTCAAACCAAGAGAGACAGCCGACAGACCCGTACTCTTGCCTCGCTGCCTAAACCAGAGGCAATATTTGTTTTGCTTTTCATCTGTCGACGCAAAGTTCAAAATCCGAAGACGCTGGCTGCCCTCCAAGGCTGGGCTAAGAAAAGAGTCTTAGTTCAACAATACTTACATGTAGAGAAGGCAAAACAACGTTTCCTAATCCGGGCCACAGAGAGCGAGTGCTTTTCCAGCCCCGAAGGCCGTGAAATCAAAAAGGAAGAATCAATCGTGTGATCAAATAATGGATTCTGTTATTTGCTGCTTCAATGAAATGTCAAATTACACATCGCCTGTGGAGACAAAGTTTTTTTTTTTTTTTTTTTTTACCCACTTTTGAAGTCAGGAAACCGTTCCTCAACAGTTATTGTTTTTACTCTTGTTAGGATTTTTTGGGATTTTAGAAGGAATTGTCTCTGCTTAGATATAAATAAATGAAACTCATATTGAATATGAAAAACCGTCCAAAAAGAGGATAAAGAGTAATAAAATTTCTCAATATTTCATGCAAGTTGTATTTAAACTAGGGCATGAACTTTAATTTAATTTTGATAAATTAATTACATGGATTTTGACATGTTAAAAATTGAAATGCAATAAATCATATTTGTTTTCCTTTTTCTGCTTGCAAAAGTCCCAAACCGGAACCTTTGTGTTGTGTTTCTGGTACATTTGTAAATCTGACGCACAAGCGACACCCGCAAACGACAATAGATGAGAAATCTGCCTCTCTTGGTCTTGTGGTGTTAAATTTTGCTTTCCAAAAACAATCTGATGGGGCCGGAAAAGACTGCTGTTGTATTCAAGTGGTGCTAAAATGAGTTAGCCTAGCAGAGAAGCTATTCCAGACTAAAATAGCATCTCAGTGCTAAACATGTAGCAGCAGCACAGACATCCACAATGCAAGTAGCCATTCAGTTTTCAAGTGTTTCACAAAACCTCTGATCATTCATAAAACTGCTTTGAAAATAATATTGTTTTTGGAAAAGTGGTTTGTGGATGCTGACGTTAGGGAAGCTTGTGATGGGGGACATCTGTGCTACCGCTACATGTTTGTTATGGAAATGCTAACTTAGTCTTGAATAGCTTCTGTGATAAGCTAAGTCCTTTTAGCATAACTTGGAGCACAACAGTAAGTTTTTCCAGCAAGCCATTTGATAATTTTTTTAATCTTGCTTCAAGACCCACTGATGGATGACGGGGCCCCTGATTGCCCATCATCCATCGCTTTGTATGCAGATAAATGTTGTGCGTCGGATATACTGGCGTACCAGAAACGCACAACATAGATTCCAGCTTGGAATATTTTTTTTTTTTTTTAGATTTTTGAATTTCATTGAATGAAATTCAAGCATCACAGCCCAGCCCCTTACAGCTAAATACTTTAAATATTTAGCTTTAAAAAGAAAAGGCCCACAGTGTCTAATGAAAGCTCTTTTGATGTGGCTTATAGGTTTCACCAGATTTTTCCGCAGGATATACACTACAAAAACATAAATGGAGTTAAAATTGTCCTTTCTTCACGTTTAGCCTTTTTTTTTAAACCAGGATACACTCCATCAGATCAAATACCTCTTTTACAATTTGTTACAAAACAAATGTCACCTGTTTTACCCAGCCTAAAGTAACACTGAGTCACTAGTTTTATCACCTCTGTGCGTGTGTGTGTGTGTGTGTGTGTGTGTGTGTGCGCGCGCGCGCCTCGTGCCTCAGGACGTGCCCTGAACAAAACACAGACAAATATGGACACGCAGAGTGCTGCCGTTCCAGATCCTCGATTAGATTAGATCGCATCAGATTTGGCGACGTTACATTAGCGCTAACCAGATTACGCTATCCCTCATCCAGCACACTTTACCTGCTAATGCTCTCTGAGCCTCATTAGCCAGGAAACAGCCACCAAAGGAAGCAATTAGAAAATCAACAGCATCTTCATCACTCACACAATCACACAGTGGAGGCATTAATCTCCCTCCAGGTAGCAGCAGACGCCTCCTCCCCAGCTATTAGTCGCTAACAACGTTTGTCCTGCGCGACGGGCCGGGGGGTGAAAGGAGTTTGCGAGCCTTTTCGGTTTTGCTTCGCTTCCACGTCTCGTGTGGATGCGTGTGTGTGTGTTTGAGTGTGAGAGAGGCTTTTTTTTTTTTTTTATGACACGGTGAGCTTCGAACCACGTCTGTATGAGGAATGTCCCAACACACGAGCCGAGGAGAAACAGTGGCGGGGGGGAAGAATAATGACCTGCAGCTCGGTGTCAGGGCCAGATGTCTGCCGTCCGAGTCTCGGCTCATAAACAGCGTATCTCTTGTTCTGGCTTATCCGCCACATCCCGTCAGGCGGCGGGACGTGTGTGCGACTGGGACCGTTCCTGGTGAGCGGATCTCAGCTGCATGAGCTTCCATGTGTGGCCCCCTGATTGTGTTTATTCATTCAACATCAGAGGTTGTTTGTGTGTGTGTGTGTGTGGACATATTTTTACGTGAGGGCATTCATCTGGGGAGAACACACGGACATCTGAGCGGCCCTCGCATCCATTTACCCTTTTAACCTTCCTTGATGACGCAACGCGAGCCCCGCGAAGAGATGAAGGATGCGCCGGCGGCCGCGCTCATCAGAGCGGCGGAGGATGAATGGCCACGATGGGGCGATGGGCGGGATCAGACAAAAAAGAGGGGTTCGTCTGCGTCTGTGAACCCAGACAATGACGAAGAGGCGGGATGAAACGGAGGAAAGCTCGTCGTTCGCTGTGGGCAAATGAGTCGCCCGTTTTTGTTGTTGTCTGTTTGTCGTTGTTAGCCTCTAATCTGCAGATCTTTTTGAGCAACACTGATCTGTTTGATGCTGCTTCAACCTATGGTGGTTCATAAAAGTGTCCTGCCCTTTGAAAATCTTCACACAGCCATAAAATTGAGTTTATTTCATCAGGGATTTTTTTTTTATCTGGACAACCATCAGAAAGTGGAAGGTAAATAAAAGAGCTGAAACTCTGCAGAGGTTCGCCTCTCCTGCCTTTGCACATCAACAACTCCTGTGGGGAACAAAAATGATTTCATCCCAAGCAACAAGCAGCACTTTCTTGTTCAAACTCAGATGAACTTCACTTTAATTCACCAATTAGAGGATGTACAACAAACATTACAGACCAACAAAAAGCAAAACAAACAAACACCAAATAGTGAGTAAATAGTGAGTGAAGCAAAGTTACAAGAGCAATGTTTAAGTTAAATTATGACCAACTGTAGAAAATGAAATTAATCAGAAATAAGAATAAGGGACAAGTGGTAAACTCAAACTGAACCACTTTATCACAGTTGGACACATTCCTTCATCAATGTCACGGTATGATTTTGATCTGGTGTGAACGGACCCTCTGGAATTTGATTCAACCAGACTGGAATTTTTAAATTTTTTTCCAGCTGTATGAGCTAAATAATGACTGAAATCAGCAATGGCAGTGTGTCATCGTCACCAACCGACTCTGCTGCTCATGCGTTGGAGACAAAATGGTGCCTTGGCGGTTGAGGAGGAGCTGTTATTCAGCAGCGGATGCTAATCTCCGTATCTCTCCTTCCCTGTGTGTACAAACGCAAGTGTTGAGTAATCCCCGCCTAAACAGTCACGGCGTGTTGTGATTAGTGGCAGCCCACCATGCTGGATTCAATGACACGCGCGGTGTTTACATTACATTACATTACCAGTTGAGCACGGGGGACGGAGGAGAATGTAGAAATGTAAGCGGCGCTTTAAAACAGGGTCTCTGCAAGTTTCATCAACTCAGATTCAAGGCCTGTTAAGAGCTGTGTAAAACCATTATGAATGAAATATACATTTCGTGACAGAAATGTACAAAAGCAAGTTGGCATATTTTAAATAGTGGCAGCTCCAAACTATTTTTCGCAGAATGCATGTCGTGTATTACGGGGTTGACAGCAGAAGTGATCCAGTGGCTCAGACAAACGTTGTCCAGCAAATTGACAATAAATTTACTCTAACTGACAATCAATTTACTCTAACCCACGATAGACGCAAAAATTTAACAAGCAAGGGTATGTGAGCAGCTAGGTAGTGGTAGCCTCAAATGCCTCGAGTCAGAGAATGCGATGAAGATGTCTGCATGCGACTCAAACAACTCAAAAGATGAACATCATCCAACAAAATGATGATACATTTAGACTTAGCCAGGATAGACGCAAAAACCTAGCTTGCAAGGGTATGCTAGCAAAGTACTGGTAGCCTCAACTGGCTTGAGTCACATGATGCAGTGAAGAGGTCTGTGTGTGATTCAACAGATCAGAAGAACATCCTCTAAGAAACTAAAGATAAATGTACATTTATACGTGTTAGACGCAAAAAGCTAACTAGCAAATGTCATGTTAGCAACTCGTTAATGATTGCATCAACTGCCTCGAGTCACAGAATGTAATGAAGAGAACTGAGTGCAACTCAACTCAGAAGAGAAACCTTGTCCAACACATTGATGATAAATTTACACTTACCGATGATGTAGGCAAAAAGCTAGCAGTGGTATGCTAGCAGATAGTTAGCGGTAACATCAACTGCCTGGAGTCATAAAATACATTGAAGATGTTTGTGTGCTACTCATACAGCTCAACAGACAAAGATCGTCCATCAAAGTGACGATAAATTTACACTTATCTATGAAAGATGCAAAAACCTAGCTAGCAAGTGTATGCTAGTAGCTAATAAAATGCCTCGAGTCACAGAACGCAGCAATGTCTATGAGCGACTCAAACTTCTGCCTGACAAAAAAGTCTCATGAGAATAATAAACTACGTAGATAAACGAATTCAATTTTTAAAAATGATTTCTAATGAACTTGACATTTTAAGGCCTTAATTTTAGACAGACACCCTGTTTAAAGTCGCATGTTCACACTTGTACACTCATGCACATTTCTTGATGGCTAACGTGTGAGCCCGTATCGGGGTCTCCTGGTCATGTGCAGTGTGTGCGGTGCGCTGCTTGTGAGTTGTGTAAACAGTTGATTGCACACAGATGAAAGGCCGCGTGAAGCCCGCCGTCCACAGGCGCACGGCGGCGTTCCCGACGGCTCTGTTCTCCTCGTCGATAATTACAGACACTCGCTACAGAAGTCTGATTTCCATAGCTTGTCGTATTTGGATGTGCCGCGCCTTTTATCTCGGGGATCATGTTCTGTATCTCTCTGTCTGCTTGTTCTCGTTGCCTGTTTGCCTCAAACGCTCACACACACACACGCACACACACACTCAGACGCAGCCATACACACAGTCTGTTTGATGGAGATGTGAGTGGCAGTTGAGATCTCCGGTGAGCTCTGAGCAGCGCCGGCGCTGTGATCGACAAAAGGTCGGGTGTATTTATTGTATGCAGGGGAAAGAAACCCGGCCGGATCTGTCCTGTTTGAAAAGTACGAAGTCGCTGCCGTGTGTCCTGGTGTGTGTGTGTGTCTGTGTGCGTGCGTGCGTGTGTGTGTGTGTGTGTGTGTGTGTGTGTGTGTGTGTGTGTGTGACATAGCAGGTGTTGATGTTTTTTCGTCGTTTCACCAGGAATCTTGCATGGTGTGAGAAAGTCTGAAATTTGGTATAAGTGCTTTCCAGGTTTGTTTGGGTTTTTTAAGTATGACTGTAGAAAATGTAGATTAATATAAACATGTTGTTCCCAAATGTCTTTTTTTTTTTAGTTGTCGACATATTGGGTCTTTCTTTCCCTGTTCCTTTTCCCTACTAAACATTCTTCATTAAACATTTTCTTTAAAATGTACCTTCTGGCCTTCCTTACTCTCCTCATCCTGTCCATCATTGGGTCATCATTTCTTCCATTCTTTCATTTGTTTTATCCCTCATTTTTTTTCCTTCACTGGGTGATCTTCCATTAATTATTTCCTACCTTCTTTCTTTCTGGAGTTTCTCTTTCTTCTTTCTTGTCCTCCCTTTCTTCCCTTTCCTTTATGCTTTTCCATTTTCTTTCTTTGTGTTTTTAACTCTGCTTGTCTCCTTTTTCTTTTTTTTCAATCTTTCCTCCATTTCCCTTCCCTTTTTTCTTCTTTCATCAATTCCTCCTCTCATTTTTGGGTCATAATTCCTTTCTTGCATTTTTCATTTCTCCTTCCATCCTTCTTTCCTTAATTTCCTTAACTTCCATGATCCTTCTTCCCTGCATCCATCCTTCCATGTATCCTTGTATCCATTTTCTCGTGTCCTTTCTTTCCATCCATATACCAACTTTCTTATATTTCTTTCCTACTTTTCACTTTTATTATCCTCTTTTTTCATTGCTTTTTTATCTTTCCTTGTCTCATTTTTTCTTGTCTCCTTCATTTTCCTTTCTGTCCATCTTTTTGTCCTTTCTTTCTGTGTGTCTCTGCATGTCCTTGTTGCCATACCGACTGCCCGCTGCAGAAATGATCATCTCTCCGTTTGCATGTGTCCCTCTTATATGCGGCTTACAACCCAGATTGTACATACAGTGCAGCTTCCAACCATAATTTCATCTGTAATTGATCCATTACAATTTTAAAAACGAGTGAATAAAGTTTCCAGCGATGCTCTCGTCCAACATCGTTCTGTTCTTCTCTTCAGTTCAGGTGAAATATTTCAGGGCGCACTAAACAGCTGCTTGCCTTGCCTCTGTCTGTGCAGCCTGAAGAGTTGACCAACGCCCTGGAGATCAGCAACATCGTCTTCACCAGCCTCTTCTCCCTGGAGATGCTGCTGAAGGTCTTGGTGTACGGGCCGTTCGGCTACATCAAGAACCCCTACAACATCTTTGACGGCATCATAGTGGTGATCAGGTACGGACCATGCACCTCGTTAACCAAACCGCACGACGTCTGGCGATGATCGAAAGATCAGAACGGATCGATCCCTGTCCTTACAAGAGAGTAAGCGTGTGTCTGGTGCTCTTTGTGTTTTACCCGCAGCGTTTGGGAGATCGTCGGCCAGCAGGGCGGCGGCCTGTCCGTGCTGAGAACCTTCCGGCTGATGCGCGTCCTGAAGCTGGTGCGCTTCATGCCGGCACTGCAGAGGCAGCTGGTGGTGCTGATGAAGACCATGGACAACGTGGCCACCTTCTGCATGCTGCTCATGCTCTTCATCTTCATCTTCAGGTAGGCGGAGGTCGGAGGTCGTTCGATTGGCTATCGTGGTATTATCCCAGTGGTATTAAATGACAATGGAGAAAGGCGCCAAAGTCATCTTCTCTGATTTAGTTGTCACTCGTCATTTTCTGCCCTGTTGGGATTTAAAATGGAGTCTCTTTGCACTCAGCGGCTGTAGACACAAAAGAAGACAAACACCTTCATTAGTAAATTAGTAACTTGAATGACATGAATCTGGTTCTTCCATTCGACATTAACCAGCATAAAATTCTAACTTTTGCTTGACTTTAGAAAGAATACAGCATGTCTGTGCTGCTATAGCTTTAAGAATCATTACTATGACTTTATTTTCAGCTTTGTTTGGGGTTGTAGGACCAAAACAAGATGGACAAAATATGCCAGTGACCCCCTGTACTCATGGGGGTCAAGGAACACATCTGCCTGAGAATGGTTAAAATGTGTGAATACTTCAGACCCGTTCCAAAAATGTTTCCAGCTGCTTATTTTAATAGTCCAGGCATCAAATATGTCTTAATATTTAGCTAATATCTAAAGTCTTCTCTGTCTTTGCTCCTGGGGCTACAGCCAGTCAGCAAGAAAGAAAATAAATGGTGCTTCCGGATTGGTTCCCTTGAAAACACCAGCCAATAGGATGTAAAGCAACATTTGCATCTACTCTATGTATTTCAACTTCCTAAGCTGCATTTTCTGTCCTAGTATTTCTGATAATTTGTATGGAAATTCATCTGATTCATCCAACATTTTGCACCAAAAGAAACAACATAAGTGTTGTCACCGTGGAAAAAATTCTGTTGCTGTCTAAATATTTCATATTTCATAAGTCTTAGGTAAGCAGAATGGTGAATGAGGATCTTTGTTGTCTAATCTTCCTTTTATTTTCTGCATCCCTAATAACCAGCTGCACTTGTCGTCCTTTTAAAAAATTATTTTTAGTCAACAAAGAAATCAATTCCCTGCTGAAAGAAACGACGACAGGCAGATGGATTCTGTGACGTATTGTGTTTTACACTTTAAGGATTTTTAGGTGTTTGGCTCGGAACTACAATATTTTTTTTTGTCTTTTAATCAAATTTGAGAGCTAAGGGTGAAGGTTTTTGTAACCATATGGTGCGTAACGCACGCACGCGACACGCTCCCGAACACGGCCGTTCACACGGAGACACAGCGATCCGGCAGCTCTTGTGTGCGCGCACGTAAACAGAGCTCCATTTGAACGAGCAGCTGCCAGGCTGAGCCAGCGGAGGCAGCGTTGCATTGATCCCTCGGCTCTAGTTGAGCTCCGCTGTCTGTTTTTTTTTCTCAATAAAAGGCAGACTGCACAGCGGAGCCTCTGCTGTGTCATAATAATAACACCCACAATTACTTGTCTGATGTAGCGTGGCCTCTCTGCTCTCCGCAGCTTTTGTTTCGCCGCCGTCTTTTTCACCGGCCGATCCACACGGCGAATGTTACGGCAGACAGACGACCGTCTCGTCTTCTAGTCTGAATCTGCATGTGCTGAATATTCAAGCTAATTAACTTTAACGTATTTTTTGTTAAATTTGCACCAAAATTCTTAATGTTTTTATTAAGACTTCTTTGTGATAAACGGACAAAAATGAGTTTAACATAAAATGTAAGAGCTGGAGCAGGTCACCTTGCACGAAAGTTATGTGACCTTTTGGGAGGGAAAAATAGAGAAATACCAACAATTTGAATTTTGTTTTTAAAGAACTACTTTTTTACTTGTATTTATAGTGTTTTTTTTTAATGAAAACATAAAAAAAAGTTGGAGAAAAAATAGAATACACACACACACATCTTCTTTTGTGGGATGTGGATATTTTTGAAAAATTATGTAAAGAACAAAAAAGAACTACAAACCTAAAGACAAAGATCTACTAAACTTCTCTTGCCATAGAAATTCAATACGCACGAAAAATAAAATCCTGCATTTATTATTGAAATTATATTTAAGAATGTTGAATTTGTTCTCTATCGGTTTCAGACAATTTTACATTTTGAAAATAAATTTGCTTAAAACATTATTATTTTATTTTGATTAAAATTAGTTTATTTTGCAAAACTCCAATGAAAACGCTCGAGTTACACAGTCAACAACCATGGATCACTATGCTTTGGAAAAGACGAAGAAGAACCCACTACAGGCCCCAGTGTCCTGCAGCGGCCCCAGCGTCCTGCAGGGCAGCAGTACTGATGCTTCATGGACGGTCACGCTGTCCATGGTGCTGAACTCAACCAGGAGCTCCAGTCCCATCCAGTCTGTCACACAGACTTGGGAACTCAGGGGACTTCTAACTATATTGGAGAATTCTAGTTAAAGTTTCAAAATCAGGTGACTTTTTCTTTCTTTTTTTTTTTTTTACAAAATCACAAACGGGATAAACAAAAACGTCCAACATTCTTGGTCTGAAAGGACGAGCCGGAGATCATTTCCAGCCAGTGAAATCCCTCCGTTTATTTGTCCTGAATCTACTACGGGCATCTGATGTAAATATTTGTCCTCTGTCTTCCTGTTTGTGTTTGTCCCGTTTTCCTCCTCAGCATCCTGGGGATGCATCTGTTCGGCTGCAAGTTTGGCTCTGAGAGGGACGGAGACACGCTGCCGGACAGAAAAAACTTCGACTCCCTCCTTTGGGCCATAGTGACCGTGTTTCAGGTGAGGCCGTTTTCCCGTGCGGTTCGGTCGGGACGTTCCCTGAAACATCCAGAATCTTATCTTGTCCCTCTGGCTTTGAGCTTCTTGATGACTGGCAAAACTTTTGTAGAAAGTGCTAAATTCTTAGCTGCAGATTCAGATTTATGGATGGGGGGCCATTTTTCTTCAAGGCGACGTTGTCTGCATATATATCTTTTGAAGTTCACCATGACTGAAAAGAGTGTTTTTACCCCGTCAAGAGGGGCAGATGTGCAGAAGAATGAGCTCAAACTGCTGCTAAAATGTTGGAACTGGAACAAATAATTTCTAGGCAGCTCAAACCGAGGCGTCCAGTTGTACATGTGGCTTAGCTTTACAACAAGTTCAACAGTTTTCACCAAAACGGTGACGTCTGGATGCACAGGGTTTAGACATTGTTCATGTTCTTGATACAAGTCAGTCATTTAGCCATAGCTCTGCGCCTTCGGGTCGTTTCTGCTTGTAATATATCAATATCGAATCTGTAAAGAGGAAGTTTTAAACAGGCCATTTTCAACCTGGAACAATCGTCACCTTTAATTCAAAGCTCAGAACTTTGTTTCTTTAGACCAGGGGTCCCCAAACTACGGCCCGCGGGCCGGATCCGGCCCGCCTCCACATTTGGTCCGGCCCCCTGAACAATCCCAGAAAGCATTCAGATTTTTTTTTTTTTCATTTATTTTATTTTCCGGTTGCTACCTGAGCTACAAAATTTATGTAGTTCAGGCTTTCTTTTGTTTTGCATGGCGCATTGCTGCCATCTGTTGGACTTTTAGGGAACTGCTTGACTTTTATGTTGTTTAATCAGTACGGTTGTTTGCTAGCGGTAGAGCAGATGAACACACGTGTATGAACGCCGCATTCCAGGTTGAATTCTTCGAAGCAATGCCTGTAAGTAGCAACTTACATCCCCATCCCTCCCCTCATGTGGCTCTCACAGGTAAAAGTTTGGGGACCACTGCTTTAGACAGTCCTTTAATACCATGTAACGTAGAGGGTTCTCTTCTTCTTTTTATTGTTTTTATTGTGTTTTTTTGTTTTTCTTGTAATAAGAGTTTTACTCTAAACTGTTTGGTTGGTTTTTGTTGAGCGCTATGTAAATCAATAAATCAATAAATCAACCGAAGGTGACAGGTGTCGACTTCAGTCAGCTGAAGGAAAAGATGTCTAGGAGTTCGGACTTAATGCTGATAGTCAAATGTGTTGTGTTTTTTTTGCAGTGGAGCAACACAAAGTAGTGCCTGATTGTTAGGTTACAGAAGAGCGACACATAGTTTTTACATTTTTCCCACAATATCTTGAAGTCTATTGTCTTTAGAGCTGGATTTCACTGCAGTACCAGATACAAGTCTTTGCAAATATAGACAGTGAGACTGTTTTCTCGTTCATTTTTTTTTTTAAAGTTAGCTAAAGCTCAGTTAGACTGAACAAAGAACATCCGCAAGCAGACATTTTCAGACCCTGTCTTGGATTTAGACGTGCACTTTAACTGGACCATTTCCAACACCTGAATATAGCTTTGTCCAAAACGACTTTACATGGAAAAATCCCAGTAAAAGACACCAAAGTTTGCAGTTTTTGTTACAAGCAGCAACAACAAAGGCAAATGTAGCTGAAACTCTTCCGGTTTGACTTTTTAAATCCTCTTCTCCTTCCATGTATAGATCCTGACCCAGGAGGACTGGAACAAGGTGCTGTACAACGGCATGGCCTCCACGTCTCCGGTAGCGGCGCTTTACTTCATCGCCCTCATGACCTTTGGGAACTACGTCCTCTTCAACTTGCTGGTGGCCATCTTAGTGGAAGGCTTCCAGACCGAGGTAAAAACTGCATGTGTGGTTTAAATTACCGAGCCCAGAAAGAATGCGAAGGAAACTTTATGCTCACAGCTAGCAGCGTTCAGGTCAGAATAACCCAGCTCGGCTCCAAGTTCTTCACTTTTCCCAGAAAAACCTGCGTTGGAGATTAATACTTTGGCACAAGTCGGTGGTAATGGATAAGTGTTTATAGCTGCAAACAGACGAGACATTCTTGCACTCTTTGCAGTTGGATGTAAGATAGAAGATCAATGGTTGTTTCATTTTTTTTTTTTTGCTTCATGTCTGTTATTCCATCAGCCTTGTCGCCTCCCACTCATTAATCCTCGTTATTGTTCTGCTTATTTTCCAATGCCGTAAAGTTGCAACATGTCATGAGAGAACTATGTTGACCAGACGAGATCCGACGGCGCCCAAATCCACACTTTTACATAAGGCTTTCATGCACTTATGTTCTATTTATTTATTTATTTTTATTTTTTGTCATCAGTAAACTTTAGCCTCTCTTTCATAAGTCATTTTAAATGCCACACAAACAACTATGATGTATTACGGAGCGCGGCGTTTTCCTTGTGAGAAAGACTGTAAAGAGCAAAACGAGAGGAGACAAAGATGTCTGAGTAAAGTTTGATGCAATCAAATAAGACAGCTGTGGGAAGGAACTATGATTTAAAAAGAAAAAATGAAAACTCATTCACAGGCCTTTGCCATTTTCTTTCTTCATTTGTTTGACAGGACCTCTGCTTCGATCCACGGCACTTTCAGCTGTTGGTTTATGAAGAGTGAGAATAGAAAAGGGATGACCCAATATTCCGATTTCACACTGATTCTGCAGCTGTTTTTTGCTTTGTCTGAAGAAATGTGTTTAATATTACAGTAAAATGTTTCCAATAATATTCATAAAATATCAGCAAAGATACATTTTGAATGGTAATGCCATATGTTAAAATATCCACATATTAGTAATTTTTATGTGCCACTTTATGATGAACAGAATATCTAAACACATTTATTTATTTGACGTTTTTTTAAAGAAAGCCTGACCTACAAAAATTTCTTGGGGACCAAAGCTAGCTTTAGCCCCGCTCTTTCTCTGCGCCGTTATTGTTGATGTTACCGCCACCTTCTGGTGCGTCAAGGATATTTAAGTGTTTTTGTTAAAACTTTTGAGCTTTGTCCGAATACTATATTTTTATATAGACATAGTAAAATGTGTTTGTCTTACAATTTCAAAGTATTAGCTTCCATTTGGACATTATTGCAGCTTACAAATGTGAATAAAATATGAGTTTTAGGGTAGAACTTAAATTTAAAAAAAAGAAAAAAGCACAGACACCTTCATGTACACTCAAACATCTAAGTGTGAGAATCTCCATGGTTCCCTCAGGGAAGAGCTGTTGCCTTAACTCTCCCTTACTTCTTTTTTTTTTTCATCTTAACATCCTTTTCTGCTAACACTAAGTTTATTTTTAGTCAGCCAAACTTTCCTTGCGTCAGGGTTGCCAGGTAACGGGTAACTTGAATGACGTGGGCAACGGCCAGGAGATGTGCTCAACTGTGGTGCCAAGACACGCACACACCGCCACACTCTGTAAAGATGTTACTTTTAATCTTCATTTTGCTTCTTTTATTCATTAGATCCACCCTTTTCCTGCTATATATGGCACAACTAGCCTCCAACCTTCATCTAAATACATTCTCATTTTACCTACCATTTTTTCTTCAGTATCTTTCTGTTTCAGGCTCTAGCAGTGTGCCCATGTGACTGTACAGTGTCCAATGTAACGAGTGCAACCTTGCTGACTTATGTCTTTTTGGTGATTTTTTATCTTTTTAACCCCAGAGAGAACATTGAATTAATCATGTCACACCCAGGCATATTCTTGCAGTATCCACATTCAGTGCAAATGAATACATATTTGGTTAAGATTTTGACAAGACAAACAATACTCATCTTTTATTATGGTACTAAAATTGAATTCCATTCAGTTTTGAATAAATGTACCTTTCTGAGTACATACTCAATATAGACAAACAAAGGAAAAAAAATGTCCATACAAGTGGAAACTGGTGGCACAGTTATTGGTATCCAGGCTTTTGTTACTTTGTACAATTTGGTCAATAGGATAAAATCTCCTAAAACATTTCACTAGGTTGTCCTGGTATAAGATTCTTATTGTATGAACACAAATATTAAAAATAAATAAATAAATAAATAAATTATCCACTTTTTAGACCTGAGGATTGAAAGCAACATGAAGGCCGATCATGATTGTACAATTAATTTCTCTTTTTGCCCCAAAGATGCAAACGTGTGGGGACCTAAACATTTCAGAAAACTCACCCAAAATTCTTCCCCAGATTAAATTATAAATTAAAGGTCTTTAACACTTTGCAGCCTCAGCGTGAAGCTCAGGAGGAGTGCGGCAAGTGACGGTTGGACAGCAGAGAAGCAGGTGGCAGGAGTGTGCCGTCAGGCCGTCAGTTCACAAAACGACATACTCAAAAAAAAAACAAAAAAAAAATCTGAAAAGCACACGTCGCATAGAGTAAACGGCTTGTGGGGTCCAAATGACACCATCTCTACAGTCTGTGGGAGGGTTAATAGCGTCAAAAGTGAACCAGGCCAATTTGCTCTACAGCGCCCCCTGAACTGAGATAGACCAAACCGAATATTGTAGAGATCTCAAATTTGGTACATTATAGATGCCCTCAAATCAAGAAAAAAAGTCTGTCCCAAAATGTGTAGGGAGGCAGCCATTTTGAATCAATGGGCAATTTTGGCCCATTTTTTACGTTTACAAACCCCAAACTTTAATGAACTCACTTCTCTTAGGGATTTTGAGCTGTCGGCTTCATTTTCTTCCCTTACATTTTATTGGTGTAATTTGGCTGATATATAATCAAAATCTGCTGGTATTTAAAAGACTTGATCATGCAGTGCTCAGTAAAAACGGCGTCCAGGAAAGAATCAGGCTTACAGCATCTCAGATCCATCACAGTAAGTAACATAAGGTACGAGGTTCTTTCCCACAAGTCCATTCATCATTTTCGCCACGAAAAGGCAAAAAGCTCCATCTTATGTGAGATTGCATCTGATAGAAAAGATTGCTTTCTGCAGACATCACTCCCAAACAACCGGTTGCCGTATAGATAGACTTTAATGGTTGCTACAGGTAATTTGTAACCTTAAGCTTCCACTTCTTACAGTATCTGACAGTTTTGGGATTTTTTAATTTTTTTTTTTTACCATTCCTACCATTCTGACTGTGTGCTGCCGCCAACAAAATCTTGGTCCTGGTCCAGTATTGTGGCCAGTTGATAACATGAATGAGCTTCTGTAGATTCTGTAGATTCCTAGTTAGAAGTACCGAGGAAATAACGTCAACCTAAATAAGTATAAGGTACAAAAAACATGCTTTAGTTACATTTTTTTAAAGGAATTGGTCAGGTTAGGGCACCAACAATTGTTCCACCAGTGTTTTTCCCAAAAACTTTTCAATGTGAGATTATACCACCATAATAAAGGATTGATTTTTATCTCCAGAAGCTGTTTCTATACGCACATTAAATGAGATTCCTTGTCTTACAAGCCTCCACATTCATTAAACATCACACAGGTTAACTCTAGAGTACGACATGGCTGTGCTGTTTCTATGCTGCCCTCACTTCTCATGCTTCCACAAGTGGCTTACTGGCCCCGGCCGTCTACTTGGATTTTTTCTCCAGCAGGATGAAGTCAACATTTTCCAACATGTTGAATCATCTTTATTGTTCTCCCCTCTGCTCTCGTCCACCGCTGTGGCTCCACTCCTCTCCTCCGTGCCTCATCTCCCCTTCTTCTTCTCCTTCTCCTTCTTCTTCTTCTTCTTCTTCTCTCCGGCCACTTCCGCTAAAAGGAAATTTCCAAGCGGGAGGACTTGCATGCCCAGCTGAGCCTAATTCAACTGCCTGTAGACTCAGGGGTATGTACAGCTCTGCCTCTCCTCCCTTCCCTCTCTCCATTTAATCAACTAACCATCCTGCCCCCTCCACCCTCCCTCCATCCCTCTTCACCCTTTCCTCCCCTCATCATTTCCTACGGCGGCTTTGCAGCGACGCCGTAGACCTCTCGACTGCCAGTTTCCACTCGTGACAGAATGATGAATAACATTGTGGAGGCCATTTTGCATCGTTAATTTGACAGGTTAATATTTAGCAGACATTAATGTAGATATTAACATGCAGCTCTAAGCCGCGCTTAGCCACGAGAGCCTTCAGGGGACCGCTTAGCCTTATTGGAAAACAAAACCTTTCTAACTTGTTCTCGGTGATATTGAGCAGTGCAGGATTTAGTTTTGAATTATTTTTTATTTTTTTTCCCCAAAAGTTTCGAAAATCTTTGTTCCTGCCAGTCCAATCCAGTAGAGTACTGAATGGGAGCTTTTCCAAGGCGTTTGAATGGACGCTGCTCTCTCTTCGGTGTATAAATCAGTCGAAAAGATGAGCAGCTGTAAAGATGAGCAAATAATTGGCTCTTTGATAAGAAGGCAAAACGCTGCTATTCCCCAGGAGGGTTTCGGTCCCAGACACAGTCTAATTAGGACTAATAACACAAGTGAGGATGTGGGGAAAAATATTATTGATCATTTCTCATTTATAAAGTCATAGTTTTGAAGCAGAGGTTGACCGATTCGCAGGTCAACCCTCTTTTTGGACCAAAGCTTCTAAATCTCAATCTCAAAATTTGATTTTGAAATGAACATTCTGGAGAGCCTGCTGTTAGTTTTCTCCACTTTGTCATCCTTTATGCACAAAGTGAAGAAATAGTAAGTCGAGAGCTACACTTAGTCCTATCGGATAATGTCTAAAGTTATACTCCCTATATTCTCTGTTGTCTGTGTTGCACCAAGTACATCAGTGTGACAAGGTTTTCACTTAAAACAATATATTTAACCAGTTTACTTCTTAGAAAATGAAATTCCAAACATAAATAACTCTTAAAATGAGAAGGTTGAATCCCATAATATATCTTGGGTTCTGTCTACACTGAGCTCCCACCGCATCCTGAAGAACCTACTCTGGTTGGCTGTGGTGGTTCAACGATGCTCTACTGGTACTAAGCAACCTAAAGTATGCCATGGAAATATCCCTTTATAGTACCATCAACCTGAACCAAACCCAGATAAATCAATGCTTTTATGTTCTACACACCAAATTCTGCCTGTAGTATAAATGTCATCTGGACTCCAGACTCATCAGACCAGAGTTTCATAGCCCATCTGAGTTTCATAGCCCATCTGCTAACCAGAGGTCAGTCGCACTTTCAGTCATCTCAAACCACTCTGACTCTGACATCGAGATGTTTCCATCCACACATACAGATTCTGGATATTTGCTCTTTCTTTGGACCATTGTCCATGAACCTGATGGAACGTTGTGTGTTAAAACCACAATAGATCCTCCTCTTGAGGCTAAAAGTCATGTTTACCATATCTTGATTCTTAAAGGCACTGAGCTGCTGCTGCCATGTGACTGACAGAAATATAATAGTGGTGACAGAGAGCAGAAGCAATTTCCAGTCAGCCATCTATCCAGACGCAGGAAGCAAATCTCCCATCAGGCTGTCGGAGCATGTTTCCCATCATCTGCCCATCCTCTAACCTGCTCTCTGCATGGCTCCCTTACTGCTGCTGAGACTAACTGAAGTTCTGAGCTCACCTGAGCTCAGAAGAGATAGCCAAGTCTCCAACATTTGCTGTGTGACTTGCTTTGTTCTCCCTTAAAAGCAGACTCCATATCAAGCCTCATGTTGAACGCTCAACTCCAAGCAACGCTTTCTTCCGACTGTCATCTTTGTTCAAATTCTGTGCTGGCAATGGCAAGAAATCTCCCTGTTTCAAACTCATGTTTGTAGTTGAGGAGAGTAGGAAATGTGGTGCGGGAACTTTTTTTTTAATTTATTTATGTTTTTGGGAAGCCCCCCCCCCCCCCATCAAAGTGAGATAAACTCAGCCAGTTCAGAAGAAGACGGCTCATAAATCCAGAGCTGCCCAGTCCTCTCACAGAGATGAGACCATAACTTTAGGATTTTCCTCTTGTTCTTTAAGATTTCTGTGCTACGTGAGATCAATCTGATATCACAGCATTTCCATTTACAAGCTGCGCAAATTGGAATTATGAGAATAAAATAAAATGTTTAATGGAAGCACCCTAATTAGAAAAAAATGGTATTTCTATATAAAGTTTTTTCACTAGCATAAGTTGCTTTTTCAGCCGTGTCAAAATTAGTGTATCATGCAAAACTGCAGTGGAAATGCTTTAATCACGCGATTGACAGCCAGACGTTACGACTGGCAGAAAAGACGAAGATGATGACAGAAAGTGGTAGGAGGCTGATGGTGCGCCATTTTTTAACATGATTTATAACGTGAAAAAAACATATTTTTTGGAAACACCACAACACTGTACTTTAGTTAGAAAGTGTTTTTTTGTTTTGTTTTTTTACATTAGCTGAATATCAAAAAGGTTTTGTGCACATTTGTAATGGAAACGCAGTTGCTGAAGGATTTGAGTGAACACAGAGTGCTGCTCAACAAGGGCCGCTGTCATTAGGGTTGCAGCTGGCGATTATTTTAGTAATTGATTATTCTGACAATCTGGTTTTAAAAAAATTACGTCGTCCATATTTTATATATATTTTTTCCTTCAATATTAGAAATAAATTAATAAAAATGCAGAGACACATAATCCAGTTACTTTTTAAGTAAGAAAATAAACAAGTTAGTGTTATAATTTTTTTTTTTTATTTCATTGTGCTTTATAAAATACATTAGCACAGCATTTCTTCAGCGAATGCTTAATCATTTGTATCAAAGCAGGCATTTGCAGTGCAGGTCTGATCTATTGACTATTAATAATTTGATAGCAAAAGGTGCTTAAAGGATTTTTCTTTACTGAATTTGAATCCGATGAAGCAAAAAGTACTTCAGGAGGTCTGGGTAGAAAATATTTACAAATAAGTTTGTTTTTTTTCGACATTAAATGCAAAATGTGGATTTTCTCACACAGTTTTTTGGCCTATTTACTGCTCTGAATGTGTTGCTTTAGAGTCTGTATACTCCAAATAATGATTTATCGATTATTAAATTAGTTGATGATTATTTCAAAAATGGATTTATCCGATTAATTGTTTCAGCCCTAGAAGTCATTAGAGGTTATGTTTCGCATTTTCCTTAGAAATGTGTGTTCTTTGTATACTGTATATACTCACAAACTAGTCCTTTAAAGGAGCCGGTTTCATGTGGAGTATTGCGAATCTTTGCAAATATGTCGGAAAGCGATTGGAATAAAATCGTACGCAACGGTGAGCCATTTGATTTGGACCACTAAAATCACACTCCCTGATTTGTGCGATGTTCAGTATTTTATGTCAATATAAAGGGTTTGTTTAAACTTAAATCCAATTTTTAACTAATCTAAAAGTTTGCGTTTACAGGTGGCACTTTTAGTGGGCATGCACACACACGGAAACAATTACTCAGCTTCCTGTTATCAACCGTTGCTCTTTGGCTCCCGTTTTTTTTTTTTTTTCTTTTTGAAGAAATGTAATTGAGATCCTCCCGTTCGCGTCTGCTCTCGATTATCGAAGGGCCCGCCAGCGAGCGCTCCCATCTCCTCCTCGCAGGTCCGAGCCTAAATTGGGGGTGGCAGAGTGTAAACAAGGAGATACAGGTAAACTCGGCCTCCGATCTCCCCCCACAGATCATGTCTACATCTGATCTTTTCAGCTAAAACTCTGAATGCAGGGTGAGTAAAGCATTTACTGATGTGTGCTAACACCCGCTACTCCAGAATGAAAAATTCATAGCCTGTTTTTGCCGCTGACTGTATTTCTGCTGAAATTAATTTTCCAAACTAAATACCAGATGGGACTTCAATAATTGGTGTTTGACGACTAAATAATAGATCATGGCTGGCTGGAAGGCATTTCACATAATAAGACATATTCTATCTGTTCTTTTTTTTTTTTTTTTACAAAAACAGGCTGAAAAATAACAACAGTGAGCTGCTCCTTCGGTTTGGTTATTTATCATCAGCTCCTTAGCAGACAGTAAACTGAATGTTACGCTGTGGATGAGGCACTTGGGTATAAAAGCCATATAACACTGTGTACGATGTTCTCAGCAATGAAACAAGGCTAATATTAAACCAGAACTCCCTTGGAGCTCATCTTCCTACTCCGGTTTAACTTGTATCTTTTCATCTTTCCACATTGATTAAAAAAACATTAGAAAGCTCCAGGATTAGAAAACAATCAATAGATCCCAAATATTTACCAGGATGCATCTTTTTTTTTTCTTTTTGATGAAGTGAAATAATGAGCAGCCTGAAAACCGTTTTTACTGACTTTATAATCAAAGGTTATTTTCTTTCTCAGTGCACCTTTCAATCATGCCAAACTTTAGAGCTGTTGAAGAAGGCGTTACTCGATATTCCAGAGCTGTATTTTAGTTAGAAATACAGAACCAGAAATATCCCTTATTGTCTGAGAGTGGGTAAAGTCAGTTGTACCAGAGGCAAGTTAAAAGTAGCAGGGAAGGATCTACGTTGATGCTACTTTGTGCACTTAGGATGCAGGAGTCTGTGACTAAGCAGCTCTTCAGTCCTACAGCAGTGTCATATTTGAGGTGGGAAGTATACAGACAAGGGCTTGTTGCTAAATTTCTATCATTGCCTACTAATCTGTACATCTATCAGTCAGTTAATTTTTTTAACCCTCTTGTTTAGAACAACAATTAAGTTCAAGAAACTTTACCAAAGGAGCCGAGCTAATTTTATGTTTTTAATGTGGACTTAAGAAATAGTTCTGAAGAAAAAAGTTGAGTTTTTTTTTTAACGGTATGCCCTGAGACTCTTATGTAGGTTTTCCACAGATTTTCCGTTAGAAACACCCGCTACAAGATGTTTCAGGGTTTCAAACTTGCCACGCCTGGTGCTAGGGCTGCCATCCAGCAGCCCACCGGGTTTTTGAGTGAAAAAATATTCAAAGTGGACAGAAAAATTCAAAATATTACCTGGTAATTATGTGTTTTTAGAAGACTTTATTAACAACACCTAAACACCAACTATAAAGTCTTAAAAAGAAAAAAGCAAACATTATCAAAATACAATTAAAATAAATGTCAGTTATTTGAACTTCAGTTTCTTCATCCTAATATAAAATAATTCTTAGCCTGGTGGGGGCACGAGTAAAGCCTCATGGCCCGCCAGGCTTATAATACAATTAGGGAAAGCCAGTCAGTTGTCATAAAAACTGGCTACCTCTCTGTTTTGAACCACCTGGACATGGGGAAAAAAGGAAAGGAATTAGCCATAGACGCAACAATCACAGAGAGAAACACTATAAATTTCAAACATAATGGAGTGAAAACACCTAAAATACATGTTTATCAATGAAAAAACGTCTGAAAATGTCTTCTCCAACTTCAGCTCGACAACCCATAAGCTAACGCAGCTGCGACTGCAAGATATCTTCGGGTTCTTGATATGTCCTGCTGTGAGCCCACATTTCGAAACAGCAAGGAATCCTCTAAAATATGTAAATGCATGATTACAGAGACCATAAAAGGGTCGAAGTGGCCCTTGAGTTGATTGGCCCACCAGTTCATTGCCATCCACTCTTGCTACATCATTCCCCCCGCACCCTCTCCTCAGCCCCCAAGCTTCCCAGGTCAAGCAAATCAGATGAGGGGTTTACGATGCAGTGGCATTAATCGCTGGGAAGAAAATGCAAATGCGATCACCAGAATAGAAAACCCAGAACGCACAATATTCATACGCTCTTTTTCTTCTTGGCTCGTGGGAAGTATCAAGAAAGTAATTTGTCAGTTCAGGAGGTGATGCATGGCGGTTTGGTCCGGAGGCTTTTCTACCTACTGTTTATTCTCTCTGCTACCACAGAGGTCTGACTCACTGGGCCGGCTTTTCATTAATACTCCGTCCACCGTGGCATCCTCTCCCGCTTTAAAATAATATCTGCCAGCGCCAGCGAAGCGGAACAAATACAAGCGACATATCTAGTTGTTTTTATTTCCACTGATTTGAGAGAGGAAATCCGTCCATGGAAGAGGTAACCAGAGGAGAAGCATGGGGGGGGAAAGATTCAGATAGTGAGGAAGGACGAGTTAAATGATAAGTAGAGAATACTTTGAGCAGCTACAGAGGCGAGAGATTCATCCCTAAACGATTCTGCTGATGGGAGGATAATTTAAAGAGTAGTACTTTGAAGAGCATCCAGCTTGCTTTTTGTAATAGACAAACAGCTTCTCCTTACTCAAAAGCTCTCAGTGTAGTTTTTAGTGACGAATAAAGGAATTTCAGAAACCTGTCGTTATGTCAGGGCATTTGCTCCATGTTCTCAGTTTTCCTTGCACAGCAGCTCTTTACACAGCTGGACCTTTGTAACAGACACCATAACTCAATAAGGCCCAAAACACAACGCTTGTGTCCGGCTTTTCACGCTCTGACCAGATTTATGCATGACTCAGCAGTCCAACAGTATGTACCGGAACCACACCAATAAACTCAAAGCAACTCAAACAAGAACGCTCTGCCACTTTTTTTTTTTTTAATATTTTTGTTGAATTCCCCCTCCCCACGAAGCGGACGCGTCTTACTTTGCCACTGTACCTCACTTCCTGTCACTCATGACATTCCCGTCAATTTGTTGCACAGCTGCAGACAAAACAGACCTCAGGGAATCGCGAGCCATCTGCGCCACCTTAACGGGTTCTGATCGCTGCGTTTGTCAGCCGACCCAATTTTCCGTCAGTCGGAGCAAAATTGGGTCGGAGCAAATACTTGGAGAACGTGTTGCACAAATAACTGTTATTTTCTCATTGTGCGTACGGTATATACCAAAACAGTGTGACAGCATCTTTAGGGTGAGGTGCCACAACTACTTTGAAAAGCTTGGACACCACTAATACTCAGTAAGGTTTAGATATTACATCTTATCAAATTTATCCATCACAGTTTTAGGTTTGGAGGAGACATTCAATTTCACATGTCAACGTTAGAGTTAGGAGTAGTTGCTGTATTTAGGAGTTGCTGTATCACAAATGCTTGAACTGATTTAGGTATAATTTCTAAACAGATAGACTTAAATATCACAATTAAAATAATATCTTTAGTAAGCAAACCTCAGTCTGTCGAATGTTTTATTATTCCATTCCACTTTGTGGTAATGATAAACCTTCTTCTGTGTTTGGCCTGACAAAACACCAGGTTCTGCTTTGTAATATCTCCTTTACTCATTTATTTCACAAGGGGGACGCTTCTAAAACCGGGTCAGAGATTGATTCTGTTGCACGAAGCATGGAAGACGTCAATGGCAGCAAAAAGGACTTGTCGCCTTCAACAGGTAAGCCACGATCGTCAGTAACATATACTGACTGTACATAAAATGCCACAGAGGACCGATGTGAACCGCCTGATGTGAAAAACATCTTGCACTACGTGTGTGCTAAAGTTTTATTTGGACAACCTGTTTCCTCAAGGTGTACCTCAGTTATTCCCCGCCTGCTGTCTTTATGGTCATCCTCAAACCAGAACAGCAGCTTATCCACCACTCGTGTGCCAGTTCCCATCCATTCTTATTGCTGCTCAGGCAGCAGCCTGGAAAGCAAATGGAAACACTGTGGTAAGCAGTGCAACTTCCAACTTCCCGTCTGTCTCTTCAGGCGCCTATAAAGCTGCGTACCTGGCTGGAAGACCCACTTCTTTACCATCCAACATTTTGTCAAACCACAAAGGAAAAATTTTCATTTTTAAAGTTGCATTACCCTCCTATTGCTCTGCATTGGTGTTGCTGCCAAATACAATGTTCCTTCCATCAGATCGCTGATGTGCTGATGTATTCGTGTTACCCTACAATTACAGATTCTCCATTTTTAAGTCCTTCTTTTTCAGAAAATAAAGCAACGTATGAGCATCCTCATAGACTCTAACAAATCTCCATCTGTCTGTTCTTCAACAGTAGTGCCGGTGAATGGTCACGTGGAAATGAAGACCAGTCTGACTCCACCGCTCATCACCCACACCGCTGCCACGCCCATGCCCGTCCCCAAGTTGCCCGTGGCTGGTGACCCCGTCCTGGGCTACGAATCTCGTCAAGGCAGCAATATCTCCATGGACCCAGCTTGCTTTGACAAATCTCCTGTGAGTAAGAGTGTTATTCTTTTCCCCTACGCTTTGCAGTTCTCTTTTGGGATGAAGGTTTGCCAGGATGTAACCGAGCAGCAAGAAATTGCCTCCTCTTCCACTCGGCTGTGGCCACAGTGTCTCAACTGAGTGTGTGTCTCTTCCCAATGAGCGACGATGATTGATGTCTTCTATCGATCCGGCCGTCTGCTTTTGGCTGTAATCACTGCTCTATGTGACAAGCTGATGATCAAAAAGAAGACTTGAGAGATTAAATCCCAATCTTCCATGTGCTCATGTCTATCTATGTCAGTAGCTGCATCTCCATTGACAATAGGCAATTGGACATGGACAATTCCGCTAATGTCAGTGAAACGGAAATTTGCAATTGCGGTGTTTCCATGAAATAAGAAACTCAATTAAAATCACACATGAATAAGTTTTTTCATGTGATAAGTTATCAAAAACATGCCGCGCATAATCCTCCAGCTACTTCCTGTTGTTTTCTTCTTCGTGGTTTGCACCAGTGGCAACATCTGGTTGTTGATCACGTGATTTGTGTGATGCAAAAAGAGTGTTTCCATTGTAGTTTTGCGAAGTAAACCAATTTATTGTAAGCACCTCATCCTGGTGGAAAAACTTTTTATAGAAAAGAAGCTTCTATAAAAAGTTTTATAGTTTTTTCGGAATCGGGGTGTTCCCACAAAACAAATTTATTTTCAAATTGTCAGACGACTCAATTATATGGTTTATGGAAATGCAGCTGGTGTGAGTCACAGCTCTGATTATCACATTGTAGAACAGCTCTATTAAGGTCAGGTGCCCAGAAATGCAAGAAAACCACACAACTAACCAACGAAAAACAGAAAAGTCGTGAAGACTTTTCTCATTGGTCGTTCTCTTGCGCCGCTGTCTCCACAGACCAGCGCCCGCTCCTCACCGCACGGCCAGTGGACGACCGGTAGCGGCTGGGGCAGCCGCCGGTCCAGCTGGAACAGCCTGAGCCGTGCACCATCGTACAAGCGGCAGAAACGACAGTCTGGTGAGCGGCGGTCTCTCTTGTCCGGGGAGGGCAACTCGAGCTCCGATGAAGGAGACGGTGGAGGAGAAGGCGGAGGCGGGTTGGTGGATGAAGACGACACGTCCCTTCCTAGGACGGACTCGATGTCGCAGCCTCACGGAAGACCGCGGCACAGGAGGATGGAGTCCGTGGAAACTCGGAGCTCCATGGATTTGCCTCCTGAGGCCTTACTGCAGGTAGAGCAGTTTTTGAAGCTGTTTGACTTTACAAGCTTCTTTAACAGTGTTCATACTTCTTGAATTTTCCCTCATTTTGTCCCATTACAACCACAAATGTTAATGGCTTGGTAAGGTTGTGGAGAATCAACAGTGAAGACCAAGGAACCCAGCGTACAGGTCAGGGAAAATGTTGTGGAGCAGTTTAAAGCAGTTATCTTGTAAAACGAGGAAAGATTAAGTTAGGTTGATGACAAGGAGATGTTCCAACCTCTAAGACTTTTAGCTCATGGCCAAGTTGTGAAAATACCAGTAGGAAACCCCATAAATCTTGGATTTGATTGTAGTAATGCCAAATAAGAGTTTTCCGTTGATTGTTGAGAAGGATACAAATCATTTTTGATGTGTCGTATAAAAAATTTAGCATGTGGAAATATTGGCTTCAAACAAGAAATGTGACTTTGATTTCACTTTGCTTTCAGTGAAGACATTAGGAATTTAAATTAGTGGTGAGAATCAGTTAATTGCAGGGTCTGTTAGGAATTGATGTCCTTTTAATAGAAAACTAATTTTTGCTGCTAATAAGTAGAGTTCAAAAACAAAGATATTTGTTGTTTTTAATTGTTATGCTTTTCAGCCAACAGATTGGAGCAAAGTGCTGTTATAAACATTCCACCTTCAAGCAATTCAGGAACCCTGAATGTAATTTCTTTGAAAAAAAATCTTCTCTAGAAATGTGGACAACGACATTAACATTGGCAACGTATGCGCTTGCTACATCATGTTTAGCATTGAGATGCTACTTTAGACTTCCTCGCTAACTCCTTTTAGCACAATTTGAACACAGTCTTTTCCAGCGCCCAATCAGATCGTTTTTTGTTTTGTTTTTTTTTAAGTAAAAATGAACCCTCAGTGGACCAAGAGAAGCTGCTGTTGTTTGCGGATGTCACTTGTGCATCGGGTTTTATGGTTGTACCAGAAACAAAGGAATACATTGGTTCCGGACGGAATAAATATGATTAACAGTGTTGAAAATTTTAACCCGTTAACATTTATGTCATTAATTAGTCAAAATTAACATGTTAAAGTCTTAATTAAAATATATAAACACATTTGATGGGGAATACTTTTTTCTTATAAATATGTTAACTGATGCGTGCTGGTTAGATAAAGGCCTACATGCAAAACACTCCAAATCACCATGACGACAGCAGGGACACAGAAGGTACTCAGAGTTGATAGGAAGATGGACGAAGGACATGCAAATGCATCTGAAAACTATTTTATCATTTCGCTTCCTCCTTACAGCCACTAAAATGTATCATGTACAACAGATCTGACTATCCTTTGGTTTTAGAAGCCTGTAGATCTGCATGTGTAGAACTTAGAAAGGATAAGGTAATTGTATTTATTTAGCACATTTTCAGCAAAAAGGCAATTCAAATGAATTAGAAGGAAATACAAATAAAATAGCAAACCAAAGGAAAGAGCAAAAGAAGAAAAAGTATAACACTACATATTAGTTCCTCATGAATAAGTAGTCCGCAATGTATAAACTAGTAGGAGTTTCTATGGTTTTCTGTTCTGATAATGTTAATCTAAGGTGAGTTCCTCTGAAGTATATAAAGTAAATGTTCCCGTTCTGGGTTGCTAAGCAAAAGTAGTCCCTAATTTACTTACCGTCATGTTTTTTTTTTTCATCCACTCAGGTGCCCTACCTGCACCGTTCAGCCAGCATGCACAGCTCCAGGCCCCCCTCCCTGGCCCACCTACGGCCTCCAGAACACAGCGACTGCAACGGGAAGGGAACTCCGTCAGCCCTGGGCCCGACCAACGTTTCCCTGGAGGAGAACACAGAAGACGAGAACGCAGAGGAGGAGGTCAACCAGGTTAGTCTCCGCCTGCAGTTACCTTCATACACTAACTCTGCCCTCCTGAGATGTTGGAGTCTGAACACTATGACAAGCTTACAATTACCAGATTTGTACTGATGGTCACTTCTTTTATTCGTAAAGCTGGTTTATCCAGCAGGAAGCTCTGGACATCTGGATGACTCATGTCCTGTGCATGTTTTCCTCTGTGCAGAGCCGTTTTGCCAGGATTCTCCGATGGATGGAGAAGAAGCAGCCAGCATGGTGTCGGCAGAGAGACACATGGTCCCTCTACCTGTTCCCCCCAGAGTCCAGGTACACTTTTTTTTTCCTTTTTTTTTTTTTTTTGTCAAAATCTTTCCATTGAGTCTTGCAGATTCCTATCTGTGACAACAAAAAAAGTTTTTCAATCTCTATTCCAACTGTAAAGTTGTCAAAATCTTGTCACAAAGTAAGCAAATCTGAAAATGTACTGATAAAATGTAATCTTCCAATTGACCAGAAAAGGTTTTTTTTTTTTATCGCTGGGCTCGACTGACATTCCATAGTGCTGACTCTAAAGTCATTTTTCCGCAACATGAATGCATCAGGTTTTTTTTTTCACTCATCCCTTTTTATATCAACTCCGATTCCCTCCCACACTCACACTTCAGAAGTCTCTTTCATCTGCACATTTCTGCCGTATCAGGGGTGAGCGAGCGGCAGCCGAGGGAGGAGGGGAGTTTTTCCCTCTGAGTGCGTCGCGTTTTCTCGGCCAGTCTACACTCCTCCGCCATCATTTTTGCTCTGAACTACAAAAAAAGTCAATGAATTGTTTTCCTATAATTACACCACGATGATATCTGAACAACATTCGTATCTTTTCAACATCATTAAGAGTTTCAGGTTTCATAAGCCTCCAGTTTAAATATAGACTTATATTTTTGAGTTGTTAAACTTTGCCTTTTAACCGCTGCAACAACCACAGTGTCTGTCAGTACAGGGTGACGTTTGTACAACTATACAGCAAAAGAAAAGGCAATATTATGGATTATTTAGCCTGTTTTAAGAGAAAAAAATTGCAGGTTTAGCAAGCTAAATATGCTCCTTTAAACTAAATATTTTGTTAAAAATGTAACTTCAAGCTTAATTTCAAATTAAATATTTAGCTCTAACCCAAATATTTATTTTATAGCTAAATATTTATTAGCAAGCTAAATATTTAGCACCAAACTAAATATTTTGTTCAGAAGCTGAATATTTATCTTCAAATTAAATGTTCAGCTCTAAGCAAAATATTTATTTTATGGCCTAATATTTATTAGCATGCCAATTTAGCTTTGCTAGGTCTCTGCAGACCTTTTAGCTAAGCTGTTTATTTGGACTTAGGCAAATATTCAGCGTCGAATTGCATGTTCAGATCGAAACTAAATATTTATTTTGAATCTAGATATATGTTAGCAGTCTGAATATTTAGCCTCAAACTAAACATTTAACTCCAAGCTAAATATGTAGTTAGCAAGCCAAATATTTATTTTGAAGCTAAGCTAAATATTTAGCTAATGTGCAAATTAACTTGCCGATAATTGGAAGTGGATTACCAAAATAAAAACTGGATCATGTGAATATTTATATAAACTCATGTCACACCTTCATCGTTTATATTTAGCTTATTCAGTTTGCAAGCTAAATAGTTAAAACGGTTTGCTAACTAGATATTTACTTGATGAGCTAAATAAGCAAAGCATTTAGTCTTTAACTTCAACATTTAATTTAACTAGATATTTAACTTGGAACTAAATAGTTTAACAAAATAAATATTTATCTTATTTAGGTTGCTAACTAAATATTTAGCCTATTAATTAAACAGTTAGTGTGAGACAGTGGCATTTATAAAGTAATGAATTATGTAGTGAGAACATGTCTTTAAAAAATGAATTCCCGTTTATTTATTTTATGACATGTTATCTTATAACCTAAATTATTGCCGCCTTGTTTTGACCGGGTCACTTTAAAAACGGCGCCACATATTTCAGGCTCATGGGTTTTTATTCAACCTTCAAATCAACCATAACACTATGATGACATCATTTAGTATATCTCTGCAGACCTGTTAGCTGAGCTGTGTTTGAGCTCATTTAGATGTTAAATCAAGCAAACAGGCTGTTGAAAGAGGATCAAAAGCTGCATTTGTCTGGAGGCGTTCACACGCAGCCATCCAGGTTCCTGCAGCTTCTGAATTCAAAACTGTTTTCCTGCTGACAAATGTTTGTTTTCCTGTCGGGCTGTAAATGCCACAACAGAGGTGGAAATAGCCTTGGAATGACTTATTATTATGGGCTTTTTTTCTTTTCTCTATCACAATAAAACCCACAAACTTAGAGTTCCGGAAAGAAAAATGCACAACACATGATGAAAATGTGGTTTTCTTCATAATTTTGTTTTTTATCAGAGCGAAGAGAATAAATGCTAAGCAGATAAATGTTTTTAACAAATTAAATAAATAGTACTTCCTCGTGTCTTGGTACAGTAAAGACAAATTCATTATTCGAAGTCAAGCAATTTTCACCATACACATGACCAGAAGTTCATTCATCTCGGTTCTTTTCAGAGACCTGGATGCTTCAGCTCCCTGGTTTCTGTTGCATACATTTTGGAAAGGGTTTATGGGGAAACGCCTCCTGGGGTCTGCTGTTGTCGGGGCTCTAGGCAAACAGAAGGAGCTGGTCTCAAAGTGGATTCGTGGCTGGTTTTCAGTCGCAGTGGGCCGTTGAGCTCAGAGTGACACTGAGGACTCCGGCTCTACGTGTTGCCCGACTCAGACGCCCGTTTGCACTCACAGTCTCATCAAGAGCCAGCGGCGGTGCAGCGGGGGAACTGGGATCAAGCTGCTCTCACATTGACCCGGGTTCACCTTGTCCGGCCTTTTGTGCACGTTGCACTTTCCGCCAATTACTGGGGAAGTTTTTAATGAGTGAGCGCATAGTCTCTGCTTTCTGCGAGCCGGACCCCGAGTTATTTTACCTCCTGAATATCTTGTGAACTAAGACCGAGCGCTATAGAAAATCTCCAAGGATATTCAGGGCTCACTGAGTGAAGCTGCTATTGTTGATCTGGTGAAACATTTCAGTTTAGATATTTTTATCAAGAGGATCCCAACATGGGTCAAAAATCGGAAACTCAAAGCTTTGTTTTAATGGAAGGCTAACTGTTTACTGTTTACTTTTTGTGTTTTTTTTTTACTGATACTTAAGCTAATTGCTTAGTTCAGTGTGGTTCCACAGCATTGTCAAAATATTATTTATTTCTAATCAGACAAAACCTGCAGAAAACGATCCCCTGCTTTCCACAGTCTGTACTTTGCGTTAGTGCTAATGCTAGCATGTTCATTCTCTAACATCACTACTGCAGTGGACTCCCTAGTCATCGTTCTTTGCAGATTTTTCTATGAAACGTAGCTCCCAATTATTCATGGGAAATTAGGCTTCTCAAACTTTATTTTATCTTTAGTTGTCTGTTATCAACAGAAAATGTAGCTTTTTGGGCCAGGCTAGCCTAATGCTAGTGTCCACCATCTTGATTTCACTTGAGTAATTCAGAACTCAGCTCTCTGAATATTTTGGTTTGATTCCAGTTAACCGTAATAAATGAGCAAAACTTACATAAAAAGAAATGGCTGCTTTATAAAAATTTGTGTTTTGCTTTGGTGCTAGGCTAATGCTGGCTCGTTTACTCAGTTGGTTGAAGTGAATTCTGGTGCGGTCCGAATGGACATGTGAACCCAAGTGGCCTGGAGACCTCTCTAAAAGCAGGAAGTGGACTGTAGTGCAGGGCATTCTGGGTAGATGCAACCAAAACAAACACGTGAGTCTAGCACTCGCAGGAGAAATGGTTTCTGGATTTTGGTCCGAGACAAAAGAGAAATCCTACTACCACTAAAATCTGACTCCTCTCCACTTTTGGTTACATTTCATGAAGAAGGAAGTTGTTGAGAGGTTTTTGTGTAATTTCCTTCAGTAGTACTTGTTGCAGTGCCACCACAGGTGAGGAGGGGAACTGGTTTTTCTCATAGTGTCTGGAAACAAACCGCACCAGCTGAAAATGTAACAAACGTTGCCATTTCAAGTCCCAAATGAACCGAGTCTGCCACACAGTTAGATTCAAAGGAGAAATCCAAGGTTTGATCAACAAGTGTTTATTGCCTCATTTGCACTTTTCCAAACCGCGCACACCAAATTAGGCTGTGAATGTTTAAAATTCTCCATCTAAAATCTAGAACTACACAGATCTCCAGGTGTCAGAGTGGCGCTTTTGGACTTTAACAACAATCATTTTTAAAAAGCAAAGATCAGGACCGAATACCTAGAATCCAATTGGAACATCTCGAGTTTGTTATTGTTGTTGTTGTTTTTTAATGACTTCTGTTAAATTCTGTCAATTTCTCCTCTTGAGTTTTAATACGCTTCATGATATTTGGAAAAGCACGAAACTCTCTGTGATGGCTATCAAACACCTTTATACCACCTGTCATTCAGGAGGGTTTGTTTTGACGCCGGAAAAAACGGAAAGGTCAGGAGGCTCAGGAGAGTGAGGAGGGGGGGGCAGGTGGGTTGGAGTGAAATCTTCCGACTCCTGTCAGAATCTGTTTCTCATTCACTTCCTGTTATCAGGATGACTTCTGACTGAAAGTGTTATTTTCACTTGAGCATCCAGTGACAGTTGTTTTTGTTTCTTTAGCATTGAAATGAACTCTCTCTCTCTCTCTCTCTCTGTGTGTGTGTGTGTGTGTGTGTGTGTGTGTATGTGTGTGTGTGTTGTTGTGTGTTTGGGAGTTTTGAGGTGGAGCCGTTTCCTGCTAAAGTTCACTTCCAGATATTTGCCCTTTGAGCCTCAGAGGAAGAGATGGAGCCATGTGTCCTCCCTCCTCTGCCACTTGAGAAAAACACATAAATTCTGTATAATCAAGCCTCTGGCATTCGGATATTAATAATGCATGAAAAAGCGCAGGGAGACAACACACACACGCATACATGCGAGACTCTGCGAGTGGTGGCACAATGATGTCTGTGTTACCAAATAAAGCCAAAAACCCAGATCGGAGCCCCCGCTGCACGTTCAGACCCACATGAGGCTCCAAATCTCGCTTGATTCCCGGGTTAATCCCTGACTCCATCGTGTAAAACAGTCGCTTCCCTGCATCTCTCAGCTTGTTTCCATCAGCCTGCAGCCTGGCTGCCGTCTCGCACAGCTAACGGCACCTAAATCCGCACCTGTTCTCTGAACCTGGCGTGTCGTCAATTAGTTTTAGTAAATCTTCTTTTGCAGGACAGGAGAGCATTTCTCGTTTTAGAGACTTTTAATCTTAGGAACATATATTTTCCGTTTGGATTGCTTCCACATTTTAATTTCACTTCGATCCTCCTCCTGCTTAATGCTCATATAAAGTTTAATGAGAGTCTAAATTACAACACTGGGAAGAAATAAACCGCCACGCGGTTTGCCAAGTAAAACTGGCTGCTGTTCTATCAGAGCAAAAAGTAGATAAGGATTTTTTTAAATTTTTTTAGCAGTTTTGCGTTTGAGAAACTGTTACTTGTTTGGACTTGCAATGGAGCAGCAGGAATTGACGTTTAAAAATAAAAAATGAATCTAAATTAAGAAAAAAGTGTGTGCAGAATCACTCCAAAAATGACTCGCGACAGAGTTCAGGCTTCAAATGAGTTTAATTAAAATCATCAACTGGAAGTAATGCCTCGTTCATCCAACTCATGTCATCATCAGCTCGGATGTGCTTTTCTTCAACAGCTGCAAAACTGATCTGGCATTCTGTTTTTCCATTTTTTTGTGATAAATTACCTGGACATGCTGCTGATTTATTTTAAAGGGGCAGGATTAAGTGTTTTCCAGCCACATAGAACCATCTTATAGCACAATCAAGTACAGTAAGTATGTTAACTTCAGTTGTTATAAAATCCTGCATATATCAAATAGGGCTTAAAGGAAATTTGGCTTTATAATTTAACGTCTTGAAATTGGGCCTCTGTCGCTTTAAGAAGCTCCTGCTCTTTCTGAAACTCTGCCTTCAGGAAGTCATCACAACATGGCTCCTCTATTAACCCTTTAACCACGTTTTTACCGGCGTTGCTCTGAGAAATGGCTCCTATAATGAACTCAGCAGATGCGCATTTCCACCAAGTGTTTGCTAATTGCTGCTGGCTAGTCTGAAGGAGACTAGAGGAGTCGCAGGAGAGGGCTGCTCTGTGAGGCTTGAGGCTCTGAAGCTTGAAAACGGCAGCTCAGAGGAGGAGCTTTGTCCTGGAAGGCATCGCTAGGTTTTTGATGAGGGAATAGTATAACACGATGTAAAGCTTAAGAAACTCAATTTTACATAACACTGCCCCTTTAAGATGTTGAACAGCATTACCACAAATTTCTAATACTGAGAACAAAAGTAGAAGTTTTTGCTGAAGCTTTTCAAATGTGATTAATACCTTTAAACGGGATCCGTTTTGGAGCCTCAGGATGGCGTTTCTGCTTTATGCAGACCATGGGTCCTGTTAGCTTCATCGTGTTGTGACCTCCAGCAGTCGCTGGAGCGGTTCGCAGTCAAGTATGAAGCAGCCTGGAATGAGGGTCAGTGCCTCCAAACTCAAGGTTGTGGTCTTGAGCCAGAGAAGGGTAAAGTGCCTTTTCTGGGTCGGGGAAGAGGTCCTACCCCAAGTAAAACAGTTCAAGTATCTTGGGAAGAATCTCCACTTTCACATGGTGGTTTAGTACTTCTATGATCTCGACTCCTACGCTGCTTGGACACCCAACTTCTGGTTGAGTCTCAATTGGCAAATTGGCTTTGGAAAGGTTTTGGTTCAATGATCTCGATGATGGTACAACACAGATTGGGGAACCTTGGTCAGATTAGGAAGACGGGGTCACCTGGTGTTAGTCTGGGCTCCCCACATGGGGAAGAACACCAACATCAGACACAATGCGAGTTGCTTTACAATAGAGGGTGGGCACCAAGGCATTCGGATTTCAATCTGCCCTGTAAATACAGTACATTACATTTCAATACACTCTTCTGTTCTAATTGACTTTTTTTGTTTCCCCTAGGTTCCGAATCCTTTGCAACAAGATCATCACCCACAAGATGTTTGACCATGTCGTTTTGGTCATCATCTTCCTCAACTGCATCACCATCGCCATGGAGAGGCCTCGCATTCATCCCACCAGTGCCGTGAGTGTCAAAGCTTACTCTGCCAAGTTAAACTCTTGATACCACTGGCACTCAGCCTTCAGCGATGCACAGAGAGAAATGTAATGTATTAATCATTAACAGAAGGTCCATAGATGCGCGAGTTCATAATGGAGGCACTCTGTGACAGCTTAACACAACCCCAAGCAGAGATGCAGGAAGGAAAAAAAAAGCACCTGTCAGCGAGTCCAAACGCAAGGCGCACGCTCAGACCAGAATTTGTTCTGTGGCTCACACTCTGCAGAGAATTGGAGCGGAACATCGTGTAAGCAGGGAACCACTCCTGTTTGATTGTGAGCCAGTTGCTCTGGGTGATGTGTGCTTTACCCTCTGTATCTGCCGCTCTGCATATTCAGCACCGTCACCTCCACAGCTGAGGCGGCATCCCTTCAAACAGGGCAGGTGTGGCGGGAAGCCATGGTGCATGGAGAAAAACAATAAAAAAAAGGCCCACAGCCATAAATACAGTCCCTTTGCTATAGTACTCATGTCCTATAGTTAAACCTTTTCACATCTTGCCAATCTACAACCTTGAATAAGTAGTCTATATGTGGAACAAAAAAGATACTTTGAAAATTGTCAATAACCCTAGATATGGTATTTATGTTTGTGTATGTTGTTCTGTACTGTCTGTCTTATTTTGTTCCTAATGTTTCACATTTTAAATAAAGTTACTGGGGGTTGGGAGGAAGAGAACGTGGTGATGCGACATTCTTCACCCACTTCAAAATAAAAGCATGAACGTAAACGGCTAACGACTTAAAGAATCCTTAACAATCGATTTCCAAAGCTTCAAGGCAGATGTCGCACTTTATTCAACTAAAACTTTACAAAACAGCCAAAACAAAAAAAATGTGATTGACAGCCGTCATTATCTAACGAATGACACTTCATGACAACGCTTGTAAACATTCATGAAGACTCCTTCATGTTAATGACCTTTGTCATGTCAGTCTTATGCACACATTTCAAATAAAGTGTTACCATTAGTTGTTTCTAGTTAGCTCTGGGAGGAGGCAGAGGAGTTTGACTTTTTTTTATTTCACAGATTTTCTGTCTCTCTCCATACTGTCACAACAGTGACTGTTTCAACAATTACGTAAAATATATACATATGCATATTTTTGATCAAAGCTACAAACCGCAGCTTTTGGATTGGTTTTCTGAATGGAATCTCAAGGCCCCAAAACTTTCAAATCGTCAGCCCTCATCATTGGGAAGCGCTGTTCTATTTCATCCCTACTGACCGCCAGAGGCGGTGCTTCAAGCACTGAA
>NW_015115113.1:0-16871 GCF_001443285.1 Poecilia latipinna
AGTTTTCTTTTCGGCTGATGAAAGCATTACAACATGTGTGTGAGAGCAGCTCTTCTCAAAAAGTTATCGAACAGTTTGTGCATGAACAACAGAATATGGAAAAAAAAGAATGCTAAGTGATTAGATGCTAACTTGTAAAATAAATCATGACTTTTACATACACTCACTCACACACACCCCCACCCACAAGAATACGATTCATCTTTTCCAATTGCACCAGTTCTGGGTGCCTAAGAAGAAACTCGGTCTCCTTTTTTGGGGGTGTTCTTACAGTACAAACAGCTTGGACAAATTTAGACGCATGGTCAAATGTGTTCACGTATCCAAATAGTTGCCAGAGGACGGGTATATTTATGTAGGAGGGGATTTAAGACTCAGCTTGGGTCTTATGATTAAGGACCCTTAATACTAGAAACACTGAAGAGGTTTTATAACACTGACAAGAAATTTAGAACGCATAGCATTTCATGACTATAAGCAAATAGCAGCTCTTTAATATTTTAAGCAGTGCAATGCGTGCAGCAGTAAAACAACAAAATCAAAGAAGGAAAGGCAAAAGCAATTAGGAAATAGCAAAAGAAACAGAGACATGCAAATGTTAACAGCAGAAGCTATTTACAAATAAAAAAAAACACTGTAAAAAATAAATCACCTAAAGTTATATAAGTAACAGAAAGTTTCCACTTTTTTATTCAACTAATAATTCATTTTCATATTTCTGCATAAGCTTGAGCACTACATTGCACAACCGTCCATGTTGTAATTTTCCCACTTTCTTAGATCAATTATACAAGACTCTGTTTTTTTTCTTTTTTTTGCTATGTGTGAGATATTGAGTCTCTAGGTCACTATAAACACAGGCACCTACATTCAGGTATCAGGTGTCTATGTTTGAGAGGACCAAGCCATTTTTCTCCTGTGCTATGCTGTCATGATGGAGTCCTTGGAGAATGTTTTAATGTAAGAAAATGTCTGTAGAGCTGCAAATATTCTGCAAGCAACGAAGCATCTTGAAGCATGTTTGAATTACTGTTTTTTTGAGACAAGCAGCAGGAAGTAAGCCACATTGATAACGAGGGTTTAAGTGTGAGCTTAACCTTTACAAATTTGACAGTTTGACCCTCCTATCATAACCTACAAATCATTAAACCAATATAATTTCATATGCATCTGCTTCATCTTCCTGCCACATTTGTCCAGTCTATTTGGAGGTCGATCTAAACGAGGAAAGAACTTTTCATAAGTTAAGTAAGAAAAATAAAATAAAATCTTGCACTTTATATCCTGTCATTTGTCTTTTAAAATCTGAAACTTTTTTTTCAAAGATGGATCTGCTTACCTAAATGTTGTCAGTACACAACCAATTCCAACAAGGAACACGTCATGATATCCTGACACTTTAAGATCTAAGAAAAAGAAGCACTCTTAAATTTAACTGGAGAATAAATAAAACATATTTGTGCTAAATATGAATGTATCCACATCCATATGTGGATACATTCATATCCACATGTGAATGTATATGGGAACAAGACAGAAACGGCCTCCTTAGTGAAATGACGGTTAAAAACAGCAACAAAAATGTGCTTTACTCTCGATTTGAAACTGAATCAGTTGTTTAAATTTGGATAAAACTGTCAATAAACTATCTGCACATTCTTCAGTGAAAACTACCTCAAGATGACCTCCTGTCTTTTAGAGTCTCAAAGTCTTCCCAGTTCCAGCATAACCTTTACAGTCCAGAGATTTCTCTCAGAAGCAGAACCTCCTGAGACTGAGAATGAACCTTTGGCTCAGGTTCAGCATTTCCAGTCGCAAAGTCGAAAATATCGAACCAACCCAGAACTAAAAGAACTTCAGGGAATGTTTGTATCGGAGCAAGTTGTTTTACAGTCTTCCTGATTGTATTTGCAGTTTTCACAAATCTCATCCGTTGTCCACTTTGAATATCTTGAACAAGTGAGGAAGATGCTTACTGACTTATGTCAAAAATTAAATGGCTGATCAGTTGTTGTTTTGTTTAGCTTATTTGGCTTTCAATCATTTTTCATTGCTTATAAAAAACAGAAATTCTGCTGTCAGACACATTTCTGGTCGTGAAAACATAAGACGCCATCCATCCCCTCTATTAGGATAAACCTATTTTAAAACTGACAAGCTGCAATTAGAACCGATATGAAGACAACCGACCCATGCAGATAACCCGACTAATTAACAAGTTACTAATAATAATAATTAAATAAATAGCTAAAGATTGTAGATAGTATTAATTTGGCTGTACTAATCATTTAGCAGGTCTGTGAATCATTTTGGTTTTCTGTTTTAAATAAAAACAGGTACAACGAGTTCATGGCAGGCATTTTTTTTTAGATTTTGTGGTGAAAGGGATGTTTTTTATTAGTAACTTGACAGGAAGAAGAGCAGAAAGAGAGGCCAAAGACATGCAGTAAAGAGCCCACTTCTGTAGCAGTACATTGATTAAGCACTACAACCTGAATGTGATGGACCTGCTCTGACACAGTGCCACATAATACCCAGCTAAAGTTTTTTAATTTTTTTTCTCAACATTTCCCAAAGCAACAGCATTTTTGCTCTCACAATCTCACATCAGACTATGTCTAATGAAGACAATTTAAAGAAAATAATAAGCATTTTTCTCCCCAGTTTAATTAAAATCAAGATTCAGCGAAACCCAATTAGCGCACCAACACAAAATGCTACACGCTGGAGCCGCATTTGAGTCAGCTAGCTGCACACTGCAACAAAACTAGGTGGGAAATGAGTGGCTTTCTCCATAATTAGCTCATGACACAGTAAGAAGTATGTGTAATTTCATTTGGAATTGACTTTTCGCCCTCTATTCCATCTCTCTGGAAAGCCTAATCCCTGAGGCGTTGTAGGGGTCTTCTTCCTAGAACACCCGCTAAACACATCACAACCCCTCTGCTGCTAATGCTCGCGCTCCGAAATCCGTTAGGAACAAAATGAGAGATGGGAGGCTAATGAAAAGAGGTTTAATGGAAGGAAATGGCAAAGGTGGCCTAGAGGTTTGCTGCTGTTTAATTCAGTGGGATGCTCCGGCTGCCTGAAGACTGGCCCATCTTAATTGTACTCTTCTGCCTCAGAAAGGGAAGTATGCGGCAATAAAGTTACAGACAATTTACGCTGAATTTAATTTTCTTGGATTACCCAACCTCTTCCAGTGTCTATTGAAACTTCCTTCAGGTGGTGATATAAAAACCATCAGCCATCATGCTTTCTGAAGGAACGTCCCATTTATCAGTGTCATATTTTAACCACTTCCTAAATTGGGTGCCGGTGGATAATGAGAGGAGTGTTATAAATGCAAGGGATAATGCTAGAACATGGAAATCATCCATATTATCACGACATCAATACATTGTTTCCACTTATGTACAGCTGCTCTGCGTTACTACTAGATGTTTTGGGGAAAAAACCGTCGTTAAAAAAACTTCTATAGTTCCTTTCATTTTTTTTTTTTTTACTGTAGCAACAATTTGAATTCTTAAAAGTCACCCCTAAAAGAAAAAAAGTAATTTTAACGCCACACATTTATGTTTATTGGTAAACATCTCTCTATCCATTTCTTAGCTATACTTTTTTCCTTCACTCTTTAGAAACTCACAAAATGTGACCTTGGCCTCAGCCACTATTACTGCACAGCTAATTGCTGTCTGAAAATCCTAAGCTTTGTATTTTGAAGCTATCATCGTAGACCTGGGAGGCAGATTTGACCACAGCTATGCAGGTGTTTGACAGATTAAAAATAAAAAATAAAAAATTTAGGACCCAATATTTCTTTAATAACTGGATGATTTTCAAGTGGACCATAATGATTAGGAGTGAGTCAGTCTTGCTAATGACACCATAATGACTTGTGGGTAAAATTCATCACCTTTGAGGGTGTCATTAAAGAATCTGACATTGCTCAATAGGAGTTTATTTGAAAAGTGCTTTATATCTGTTGCTCAGCGGCCATCAGACGGGACGCAGTTCCACCACTTTTGAGATTTAGTAGCTTAAGACTTATGTGCAAAGAATAATAAAGTTGCAATCCTGTCTTCTCACCTCTGTTTAATGTTTACATGACACACATGAGATTAAAGAAGCAGAGATCCACCATCAAGTTGGGAGAATCTGCCAACACAACAACCATTAGTCTCCCACAAATTGGATCTTCACAGAAAAGTAGCAAGAAGAGAGTCTGTTACTGAAGACACCACTCCCATTTTGAAAAAAGTTGGCAACAGCGTCATGCTGTGGAGATGTTCTTCTTTCATGGCATGAATACAATTGCTAATTTGGGGCAATATTTAAAAACTGATATTCACAAATACTCTTCATCCAATGTGAGAACAAACTTGTTTTTGTTGTTGTTTTTCATTTTTCTTCAGAAACGGGCACAACTTTGTGCTTCTCTTCTGAATAAAATCCATGATTTTGGTTTTAATTTCACAAAATGCAGAAAGGTTCAAGAGGCATGCAAATTCTGTTTTAATTTATAATTAAAACTGAAGAAATAGGAATACTATGCAAGAGAAAAATAAATAGACTATAGGATGAAGGATGGCTTCCAATTTTACTGTCTTGTAAAATTCTTGAATAATGTCAAAAAGAAAATATACATTACGAAATTCACCAGTTGCACAGTATGCTATTTAACTCAATGGGAATGGCACCAGTCAGTCCAATATAAGTAACCATTACATACAGTAAGCCCAAAAATCACTGTAGAAATGTTTATCCTCTATTGTGTATTTTAGGTAGTCTTCTACATCCATGAACACAAACCCAGAAGTTCATCAGACCAGAGGGAGCGGGTGAGATGAACCTTACCTTCGCCATCTGTGCCTGGACTCCACTGGCTTTGAGCGAGGCCACAGCCTTCTGGGCTGCCGCAGGGCTGTCAAAATCCACAAAGCCATAGCCTGCACACAGAAAACCAAACAAGAGAGGTAAGAATGAAAAAGAAAACAAAAAAATGAAACAAGTGATGGGAAAAGAAAGTAGTCTTAGGACCAAACAGAACAAAAAGAACGAAAACAAAAAGCTGGGATCAGAGAGAATTCTCAAATATGTTGGCAAGCAAGTGCAATTCTGCTCAGGAAAGAGATCCTATTTTGTCTTCAGCATGTTGTAAAATGTTTTAATGTGTCAAAATCTAGTCAAGTCACATATTTCATGAAAACTTCAAAACTGGCTGATTTAGATTTTAGCCTAGGATGTTTGATTGGGGATTCAATTTTCAGCAAGTTTCTGTTTTTTTGTTTTGTTTTCTTTCTTTTTTAAACAGAGTGCATTATTTATTTATCTATTTATTTAGTCTCTGTTAGTGTCCGTGCATCTGTTAGAGCGCTGGGGCCCGGGGGACATGGGTTGGGCCCTACAGGAAGATCTGGAGGACAAAAGGTCCGAACGCACTCATAAATCTCCACTTTCAGAAATAGTGCATGTCCTAGATTTACTAGGTCACATGGCTGAAAGCTGGGAGGAGATGTCAACAAACAGACAGGCCGTCCTCAGTCTCTCTGTAACCAAACGGACAGATTGCATGCGCTTGTGTGTTGAAAATGTGAGCAAATTACGAGAAACTTATGCCCCACGGATGAGGGCAAAACATCAACACTCGAAAAGAACAATAACTGACTGGGCTGAGTCCTAAAACAAGTATGCAAACCTGATGTTTACAGTATAACTTGCTACAATTTTTAATAAAAAATGTACTTAGAATGAGGGATTCACTCTTGCACATTCACCCATAGACAAACATTTCACTCGCAACATCTGCTCCCGTCTTTCTTTCTTTCTTCCTCCTCCCGAATTTGGAGCCGCACTCTGTTTTGCTGATAAGCAGCAGATTTTTTTTTTCTTCTTTTTTTTAATTGTTCAAAGGCAGCAAGCTGCTTTCACAGCAAGATCTGCCCTGCGCACGCAAATATTTATACGCTGGCTAATGAGAAAACCAGAATTTTGCCAAAATAGGGTTACGCAACCTCAGAAAAGAGTATACATAAACATACAAAATGCATATGCAATTTACTCTGACTTGTAAAGACAAGCACAAATACAAAGATAATAAGGGAAGCAAGATTTTTAAAAATATGGTCTATGTGCACAAGAATTACAATGCTGCTTATTTATCAATTTTAGTGCAAGAAGAGAGACAAATGCCCATCTTACGAAGATATCAATGCATACAGTATTTATCACCTTGATAAAATGTCCTTATTTTATTCCACCGGATTTAGAAAATGTTGGCATTTCTTACTCTGACGGATAAGTTACTGTTTAAACACAGAGAATTGATTGATCCATCACATAATATGCATGCCAGGCTGATTTATTCCTGTGTAGCCTGGATAATGATCTCTGCTTGAAAATCGGCGAAATGTATATGCCTGAATGATTAAAAAATAATGGCTAATTAAAAATTTAGAGCAGGAAAGCTTTAAAGTTTCTATTAAAACAAAAACAGACACAATTCAATAAATAGCTGTTTACAAGTCTGCAAAACCTTTAAACCTCTTTTCTAAATAATCCGTTCATCCGGTGTCTATGCCTGCTTGTCCTTGAAGGATAAGATGGTGTCCGTCTCTAGAGGTCAAAAGGTGAGAGGTCGGGTACAATCTGGACAGGCCGCCAGTCTGTCACTGGGCAGCATAGACACAAATACCCATATAAGAACACATAAGGTTAAAAAAAACCACACACTGGGATATAAAGTTCTTGCTGAAAGGCAACAGTGTTGCTAACTGAGCCAATGTGGGTCTCCACTTTCTAATTAGGCGCAGCTTAATTAATATACAAGTACTGAGAAATCTGCTGTTGAGCAGAATCAGACTATTTTACACACAAAATGAGTTTTTAAGAATAAATTAGGTGTTGAAAAATAAAGTAAGAAAAGGTGCAACAAACTTCTCGGAACAAAACTGTACTTTGAATGAATGTCAGCAATTTATTCATACAGAGCTATGAGACTCCATCAGAAAACAGGAAGCTAAAAGGACCAACGGTAACAATGCTCTGTTTTATTCTTTTGACGAGTCAAGTTCAACCTGTTACTGAGAATCCTGAATTTGGAAATGTTGGCCGAGTTTTGACAATCTCACAATTAAGGTAAAGGTCTGACGCAACCATGGTAACGCAAACGGCTTGCATCGAGTAAGCATGGTAACCACAGTAACTAATAATATAAGATGCTGAAGATAGTTTAAAGCTACAGAGCCAACTCACACAGTGTGACGTCGCCGCTAATGACTGATTGATTATTCATGAGGTGGAGGCTGTCTAATATTTATATGGATTGTTCCATAACCTGAGGGATTGCATGATATTTGTTGATGAGGCTTGGTGAGCCAGGTCTGTAACTTTCAGTTGTTTATGAGAAAAGGTTGTTATTTTTTTTTTAATAAAGCATGCATGCATATTTAAATCACAGATAATTTCATTTTAAATTAACAGAGAAAGCAGAAGAATGAATTTTGCTGCTGATTATAGTTCCTGAAAAATAATGCAAATTAACAGATAAAAGATATACAAAAAAAATATTTATTCTGCTCAGTACATCTCTGCTTATTATCATCAGCATTTTTAAGTTAGGTATGAATAGTTCATGTCAGCTGTTTGAGTTAGGTTGTCCTAGAGTCATTTAAAAAAAAAAAATAAAAAATTCACAAGTCAAATATTTATATAGTGTCATAACTTATATTTTGCAGATAGATGAACTGCATTTTTGATTTTAAGAGCCCTCAATTTTTGCAGTCATTTTTTTCCTCTGGATTTACACCTGAAACATCGATATATAAAGTGAATGCAGTAAACTGCTTTTAAATAAGTTCAAAGCCATTTTGTTGCATTAGCTCAGAGTAAAAAAAAAAGCTTTTTAACAAGGCAGTAAAACTAATGAGAAACTAATCAGTAGTATTAACACACAATAACAGATATGGAAAATGTATGACTCAGATAAACATAGGAAAGTCCACAACATAATCCTGAAATACAACTTTTACACTCTGTTTCACTGCCCTTGAGTTGCAGCTGGCCAGAGCAAAATCATTGTCTGATAATTCAAAATATGTCTGCTTGATCTCATCTCATTTAGAATTTCAGTTTCACCGATACTAAAAGACGTATCTCTCTAAAGGAGGCAGGGTAGAAGTGAATAGCTTTAAAACTGAGGTGTTTAGCATTGAGTATTCCTTGAATAACCTGAATGCGGTAACTACAGCGGGTGAGCCGTTCCTTTTTCATTAGTCAGAACTGAAGGTGCCGGTAGACTGGAAAAATCACAGCAGTGATTACAACACACGAACTTCACGGCCATGAAACTAGACGCTGCAGATTAAATCTGCAGCATAACCAGGAACCACTTCTGGGAGCAGGTCTGTTTACAGTGATATACCAATATCAAATGCCTTCTCTGTATTACAGTTCCAGAAAATTGAATCCATGTCTCAGGCGTCTGGTACATGCTCCCTAAATAAAATATTGAGTCACTGTAGATGTTGGCATGTAATCTAGTTTCACCCTGAAGGTTTTAAGTTATTCTAAAGACATCTGAGGGTGGCTGCGCTTTTTACAGCACTTGATCTAGTTGGGTCGGACACAAAATGTTACACATAAACCCAAGTGATATTAATATTTCTTATGAGGAAATTTAATGTCTAAGTGTCCGTCTCCCTGACATGTTTGGTGGCGCTAAATAGCCTTGAACCGAGTTAACCGCTAGCTCAAAGTCTATTCATCACTTTCTTATGAAAAGGTTTTTGTCTGTGGCTTTATTGAGGTCGTGGGTCAAGTGTCAGAAACAGAACAGACCCGAGGAGCCGCTGGAGATTCATTGTCTTGCTCAAGGCCCTTTAATCCAGACGGACACTTGCTAAATCTGGGAGCAGATGCTCATCTTCTGTGATGATTGACAGCTCCGCGAATCTGAACTCAACATGCAGATCCAATGAAAAAAAGTGCACTAACCCTTACATACTTCTTCTGGTTTTCCCGAGTTACCCTTTCCTGAGAGCACACAATATGAAGTATGCCTTAAAATACTGTTGATTAAAAGATGAAAAAGAAGCTGTCCCAAGCAAAATGGAAAAGCAATGAGCCTCAAAACCTATCGAGTGGTTGTGCCAAACTATCATTACGCATTTACAATAACAATGTAACTTTTACGCCACTTTGGGTGGATTTTGTCCAACTCTTCTTTGCAAAATTGCTTTAATTTGTTCACAGTGGAAGGTTTACAAACTCTAACTATTTAAGGTCATGCCAAAGCATTAATCAGATTGAAGGTTTGATTAAATTTCCTTTTCCCTGGTAGAGAGCAAACTTCCTGGTTCCAACATGGTGTTGAGACCGTGAAGCAGCACCACGGCCCTAAGAGTATATACTATTACATACTCTTAGGTTTAACTGTATGCATGAAGCATTTAACCAAAAACATGTGCTACGTTAATTTTACATCACATCTAACCGGACACACACATTCCTGAAGATTTTTCTGTAGTCTTGTAAGTCTATATGTCATATTTGAAATCTTTCACCCTACTTTGTTTTATTAGATGTGATCCATTAACGTGATTGCTTATATGAACATTTTTGGAAGACATTGTGGCTGTGTGTGACCTGTGAAATTAATTAAACAATGTACTAAATTAAAATTATAATTTAGATTTAACAATGGAGATATTTTATTCAAACAGAGTTGCTCATTTTGCAGTAGATTTTTTTTAAACGTTATTTAATGAAATCATTTTATGAAAACTACATTTTGCATTTATTCACATTATCATTGATTTTAGTGCTTCTCTCATAATCTAAATCATGACATTGTTGTAAGAAAAAAAAAAAAAGAAAAACTGTATTCTACACATCAAAAAATACCCTCCTAACTCATCTCACGTAGTTTTCCATGCAAGAAGACCCGACAGACTGACAGACGGACACACAAACATCACTATAGGTTCCATGCAATCTCCTGAGCGTTCAGATTTCCTGGCCTGGGCACAAAGGCACAGGCCAACCAAGTAGAGAAGGAGACAGTCGGGGACAAGCAGAGAGCAAGATGTGGGCAGGAGACACTGAGAGGGAGGCTGCTTGTCTCTGGGAAATGGAAATCCTTTCGTATCTAAAGTGGTTTCCTCTCCCTCCCTCCATCCTGCGCTCTGTGCCCGCTCGCTCCATCACAGCTCCCCACGCTGCTAACAAGAAAACTGTCACTGCAAAGTTGCTGCAAACCACAAGGAAAGTGTAAGAAAGTCTTCACAAAATTGTTTTTTTTTGTTTTGTTTTTAGCAAACACTGCTGCTTGCCTAATTAAAACCATTTTTATTGTTTGTTTACTTTTATTCTTTTGCCAGCAGAAGTAATGCCTCGACAGTGCTTCCATAAGAAGTCTCACTTTTCATGAAGGAAATAATGAATCGACTCAGTTCGGATCTGAAAAATGCTTTCAAATGACGGGTGCAGCGACATGTGAGGGGATCATCCGGGCCAGATGGCTTGATTTCATTACCTCCGTGTCTCCAAAACAAAACCCACCCTCTGTTTCCTCCCTCACCAGCCTTCCTGAAAAGATGAGACTGTCTGCTAAATCATCAGTTTCAAAGGGTCGCCTTCCTTTTCTGTCAGCCTCAGGTTATTTTTACCCCCTCCTGCCGCCACTCGCTACATCCGCCCATCCATCCCTCTCTTTCCAAGAGAGCTCTCCGAGCCAATTTGTACGCTCTTAGTCACGCTAAGCAATTATCTTGTCCCCACTGAATGCCTTTGCAATCAAACCAACACTTATCCGGTTGTACAGCACTCTAATGGCCAACTGATAATGAAACTCCTTCATTGTGAGTTAACAACTGGCTAAGAGATGTATGAAGTCCACACCATGAGCGGTGAAATTGCTTAAGAGAGTTACAGTCTGAAAAATGCGCCTATGTTGCTTCTGCCGCAGCTGTTAGATTCTATCTAAGTGGAGCATGGAAATATAATTAAAAGTGCAGCTTGATCTTATGCGGTAACATTTCACCACTTTCCTAAAATAATGGCAAAAGTCAATTTTGTTTTGACAAAATCACTTTTGGCCATTATTTTTAGGAATGTGATGTTTTGTTTTTTGTGGGGGGGCACGGGGGGGGTTGTCATTTCTTAAAATGCATGGAGAGTACAGTAAGGGTACAATGCCAAAATAATGTCTGGTCTTGAGATAAGTGATATAGTGCTAAAAAATATCTTCAGCTAATATTGCTTCAGAAAAAAAAAATATATTTTTTTTATATTTTGATTAGTTCGGCATGTTTGATAAGTCACATTTTTAAGAATCCGACTTCATTAGAAAAGTAATTTCAATAATGCTTCAAGATAAAAAAGAAAACTAAACATACACATTTTCCTCAGTTTTAAACTATTTTACGAAAACTGTATTAATTTGTTAGTTTTTAATATTTTTGTTAGCTGGATGCTTTACACTTTGATCAGTTGTAATCTTGAAATAAGGAATAAAATTAAGCAAGAATAAAAACCACCACTGTTCCCAAGACCATCCATAAATTAACTTGCAGATGACTCCAATTGTCAGGAAAACACAACATAATAGCTTCATTAAGTTTTCTATTTAAACCTTTGCTTGAATAATTACAAAATACTTTCATAGTGCTTGGGAAAATAAATCGAAAACACACTATGTACCATTATTATTTTTAAATAGAAGTGTCCAATGCATTGTCTATTTTCCTTTAATAAAATAACTCAAATGAAACAATTTAATTCCTTTTCTACCGTTTTGGGAACACTCTGGCCCTTCTCTAAATACTTTAAGTTGTGACAGAAACAAAGATAACGATGACTTATGAGAGGAAACAATTTCAGGCAGTGGACAGTCTTCTCAGGAACGGATGTCTAGTTTCCCATGAGGTCACACGATGAAATGTTCAGAAAAATGACCAAACAACAGAGCTGCACTCAGGACCCCACCCTACTTACGAAGGCTGTGAAAAAACAGTAAGGGGGAGAAATGTCTTAAAGGAAGGGCGTAAGCATATTAAACAGCATATATTCAACAGCATAAATACGATTTTAGTTGTTGCTGGTGGCTTTTAATAGGATGGCAGTGTAAAGCTTCTTTTCTGTATGGGAAAGTTTCTTTGCAAACTTGCAAAAAGGAGCAAACCACAAGAGGTTTGGAACAACATTGTTTGGACAAAACGGAGAAGTTAGGCGCTGATTCACTGTACCGCGTTTTCAAAACAACATTGAAACCATTCAAACTAGCTGTCGGGAACGATGCTGCAGGGGTTTTTGATTTGGACTTGTTTCACAACCACATGATTGAGAATCATGCACCCACAGAGCTGAATGTGGACTCCAACTGTGTACCTGACTAATCCTAAGTTAAATTTGAGACCTTCTGGCTGACAGCTAAAGTTTGGCTGAAGCTGGATTAGGTGACTGGAGTATTAAAACCCCTTCACAGTCATTTAAGTGTGATAAGCTCATGAAGAGGGGGAGTACTATTTCCCTTGGTGTAGTTCTAGAAGTTGGTGAATGTGAACTTTGAATTTCTTTTGTTTTTACAGTTTGGATCTCAGGGCCGGCACGAAGCTATCAAAACTTGATATCCCGCCACGTTTCGGTTAGGAAAATAATCTCACAAAAAACACATAATTTAGACCAAAATGCATCTGGGTTTTGCTTATATTTTTCAGAATTTAATGTAATGCAATCATAAACAAATACTTCCAAGAATGTACAGAAGTGCGTAACTAAGGAAACCGTGAATGGAAAAAGATACAAAATTGTGAAATGCAACTGAAGTGGAAAATATAATTAGATGAGAAAATTAGTAGTAAAAGCAAGTGATAATCATCTGTGGGTTTTATAGGACTCTGCTCCCCATTTTGGTCCAAATTGGAATGATTTCACAAAAGGCTTCACTGTAACCACAAAACCCATTTTAATGTGATTTGAAGGAAAGATTTGCAAGATCATCCAAACAAAAAGACTGAGCACTTTAAATGAAGTAGGAAAATGCTTAGCAAAAGTCAATAAGACAATTGTCGTTTTTTTTAACCAAGTGCTCTTGGCTAAGAAAAATAAAAATGACTGCAGACAATGACTGAGTCCAAGAAACAATAATACTGGAAAGTTACGTGGAAGAAAAACATGTTGCTGAAAAAGATACGCAGGCTGCAGCTAATAAAAGTCTTGTGCTAAGCCACTCCTGAATAATGTCATAAAAGCCTTTACTTACGAGAAAATGGATTGGGGAGTTGCTATGGGCCTAGTAGTCTCTTTTCAGATGAAAGTAGGTTTTGTATCTCATTTGGACAGTAAAGTTTCAAAATTTGAAAGAAGAGTAAGCATGTACAGAATAAATTATGTGTATTTTATGATGTCCAAACTTTACAACATTTTAGAGCGCTTCATGCTTTCTTTTATTGACAAGCTTCATAGCAATGCTAAATTTCCTTAACACCTCCTTATTAAAAGTAGTGGCACAGACTGATCTAATCTATGGCATGACGCAGTAACTCATGAAAACGACCAACTACAGAATGTAAATACATTTTAGCACCAACAGTCATCTGAAGTAACAGGAAAACACGCAACATTCAAAATCTATCACATTGCCTATTATAGGTGATAAGCAACTAAGTTCCATTTTTTTAATTTTTTTTCTTAAAAAAAAAACATTTTTACCCTTTTTTTTTTTTTTTTTTTTTCCAAAAGGCATCTGTATGTCCACATGGCACTGACAACTTTTAATTACTTATACTAAATGTGGAATGATAAGAGAGGTGCAAAGATACCACTTGCACTTTTGGGAATCACCAAAAGTGTAAGAATTTAGAGATTTAGAAATGCCGTCAGAGCCAATTACAGAGGGATTTCCTGTCGCCGAAAGCGAACACTCTGATTACAGGGCATCCGTGATGTTGTCCTAAAGCATATTGATGCACCTCTGAGAACAGCCCCAGCAGATGAGCTGTAATCATGGTGAACACACGCTCACGGGTGCCTCTTCAAAAGCAGATGACAACAATCCCTCTGATTAGTGCTTTGTTCAGACCACTTTAACAATCAGACAGACGCTTCTCAATAGACACTCACTGACCATTGAAAACACATTGTGGCTATTTTATGTCCTTCATTTTGATTTGGCCTGTGACAACAATGCCCACATCTTCCTTTCAAACGCTGCTTAACTTTGAGCATCATCAGGCAGCGGACTAGAAATCACACACTGGCTTTAATCAAGTAATATGCTCTTAGTCCATTGTTTAGATTAGTGGGTAACATGGATTCTATGGCAGTCAGCACTGCTGTGCTGGAAATCTAATACAATCCTAACTTTTCCTCAAACAAAACTTGAATACAACCACGCAGACTTTTTTTTTTTTTTTTTTTTAGCAATAACTTTTAGGCCGTGATTGATTAAGGGATGCAAAAAGTGCAAAAGGAAGGGATTAATGAAAAAAAAAAACCTTCCCAGCAAAACACATTGATTAGTCTGCCTTTAAGCCGCCAAAGAACCTGCATTTTTATTGATTTTTTTTTTTTTTTTAACAGACTCAAATTCCGTATCAGGATTCAGGTTTTTCAGGTCTATTCAAGGCTACAAATAATGCTCACTCCAAAATCAGTCTACTGATGCTCACTCACCTTTGCACTGATTAGTGTTTTTGTCCAAGATGGCCTTTGTTGACACAATCTTCCCATATCTATAAAAGAGAAAGAAAGACTTGTGAAACATTTTTGATCAACTTCCTAGCCTCCTTAAAACTCTAGTAATCAGGGAAGACCTGATTTAATTCCAAGTACAGCACATCTATATATATATATATATATATATATATATATATATATATATATATATATATATATATATATATATATATATAAAACAACTTCTGGCCTGTTGTTGTGGATAATGGTGGCAGGCAAAACAGTTTCATAGGTCTTGCACATTGTTTGGTTGATGTCATTTTTTTTTCCTTTTGCCTAACAGTCACTCGTTACAATGAATGTCACGATGAAATTCAGATTGCATTGGATGCTGCAACTTCCTCTCCGTGTGCTTGATGTAACCTGCTCTGTGTGCTGCCTTCACATTACCCCAAACAGCTTGCAGTTTAAGGGAGAGCTGCGTAGAGCACAGGCAGAACGCTAGTAAATAAACTTTCTGTCAGTCAAATTAAAATTTAAGTTTATGAAGAAGGAAAGCTGGTGTTTTTGTCTATTTTACTTTCACACATTTGAATTTATGTCAGGTTAAGCATAGCTTGGGGGATGCTTCTGCAGAGTCTATTGGAATTTTGGTAAATTCCTCCCGTGTCAACTTTGCAGGTTTACTTGTTACAGGCAGGAGTGAGATCAGGGCTTTGTAGCATCCACTCCAAAACATTGACTTTGGTGTCCTTAAGTAACTTTCTAACTAATCTGGATGTTCTTACGGTCAATGTCTGTTTGGAAGAACAATTTGTGTCCAAAGCATTAGATTTATAGCTGTTAACTTTGCATTTTCATATTACCATTTGACCACAATCCACCGCAGTCACAGAGTTAGAGAGTCCAAAACATCCATTAGTGAGTTAGAGTTTCCTTCAGCTTAACGCAGGAAAGGTTTAGCAAATAAAAATACATTTGGTAATTCTGATTTACCTACAAAAAGAAAACATGTCATCCAATTTAATGTCACACAGTGACAATAAAAAGCTGTGCCTATAAATGAATGGTTTCNAATTGCATACGCTGCTGTTCTTGAAATGGTTAATAAATGACTATAATAACCAGACCTTTATGAACTGATCCCCAGAAGGTCCATAAGGTGATTGGACAACCTCTTTGCTTCTTCCTGTCTGTTCTCTCCGCTAGTTTTTATGTCAAGGCAGCCATCCTCTCTTTATTTGACACCTCCAACACTATCGCTTTTGCTTATTTTCCCCTTGTCCCAGCTGCTCTCGAGCTCTCGAGTCTCAGGGCCTGAAGAAGTTAACAGTGTTTCCTATCAAACCAGTCTTTCAGTAGTAAGGGAAGGGGTAAGAAAAAATAAATAAATTAAAGCCCCAAACTGAAGGAGGTAAGAAGACGTGGGATAACAAAGAAGTGAAGGTGGGGGTTGGAAAAATAGTAAGACAGAATACTTGGATCACTGACATCAGCTGGGATCACTTTCTTGCTTTGTGGATGAGACATTCTTAATTAATGTGTTCACAAAACTGCACAATGAGTGACTAGTCGGCTGTCAAGCAGCCTGAGAGCTGCTGGCTGACTGATGGCTCCAGGTGAGAGAGGGAACTATATTCCCTCTTTGCTTTTATAGAAAGAAAAAAAAAAGCGGTGCAGATAGAAAGGATTCGATAAAGATACAACACAGGAGGCTCAGAGCAGAGCAGCTGGGGGAAAAAAAAAAAAAAGCAAGGAAGGGGAGTGAAAGACTGATGAATGAGGAATAGGGAAGGAGAGTAGTCAGTCAAATCATTAAATGAGATACTAAAGGCGAGGAGGAAGTGCAGTAGTCAGGGAGAGATGGAGAGATAGCAAGAGGTGTTTAATAAAAAAGAGATCATTTAGTTGTCACCACCAAGAGATTCTCTGTCAGCCGACGGCTTCTGACAGTGAGAGGAATTTAGACTAGCTGCCTGACAGCCTCGCATCAAACCTACTGGGACAGGAGACTTTCCAGATAAAGAAAGAATAAAAGCTCTAAAAGGCTTTAATCAGACGCAACATGACAGATGAGAAGCTTATAATCTCGAAATTGGCAGACAAAAAAAAAAAAAAAAAAAAAAAAAAACAACACCTGTTTTGGAAGGAAATTTTGTAATTTGGTAATAATTCTGCGTTTTTGGGTTTTCTTT
>NW_015115113.1:20392-86662 GCF_001443285.1 Poecilia latipinna
CTTTATTTTAACTTAAAAAATCAAAAAAAAAAAAAAGCCCCGGTAAAAAAAAAAAAAAAAAAAAACATTTACAGTGCCCTGACAAATAAATAATGCCTTTGTGAGCGTCATCATTAAATTGGAATGCATAAAAAATATCATAATCTTTGGCTTTTGAAACTTAAAGTGGGGGGGGGGGGATGAGTCAAATACACCATAGCCTTATTAAAATTACAAGGAAAAAAAAACAAAAAAAACATCCAAAATGGTGCGTCATTCTTGACTTGATTCTGTGGTAAACACTCTTTATGATTTAGACGGCAACACAAATCTGCTGTTGCGAAGTGAAATTGAATAAACCGTTGATAATAGATCAAATTATGAAGTAATGTGACTGAGAAGAGCATGAAATAAGTTCAGCGAGAAGAGTGCAGAATGTCCTGTTCTCGACCCAACTGGAACTTTTCCCTTCACTCTGGCAGTCACCTGCTGTGACTTGAAAAAACATCAACCTGGATTTTACCTAAAGCCAGTAAGGTGAGCTACTCATAAAAACCTGCTGAAATACAGAAAACACGCCAATAACAGACAACCGGAGACAGATGGTTCGGGTCAGCGTGTCCTCGTTCCATTACTTTAAATGTTCCCCCAAGAAAAGTCTTTGAAACGGGTCATGCAGTGAAATATTGTGAAATTCTAGGCCCAAAGATTTTCTTCTTGAACAGATTTTGGCCAGTCCGGTCGGTATATCTCCTTCTCTGCACGAAACGGCAATCGCTTTCCGAGCTCAAAATTCTTTAGCTTCAAAGTCTGTATTGGCTTCACCAAACACTACAGAGCCAAGAAAGGATGCCTTGTCAAGAGATCGGTCAAGGCTGCGCTGCTACAGGCCAAGGCTGATGGATTTCAGCACGACATTCCTCTTAGGAAGACCTGAGTCCTAAAATTGAAGGAAGAGAAAATTGAAATCCATACAGAAAGGAATGCTTTCCAGTTAGAGTCAACGCTAAAACTGAAAAAAAATTGGCGTTCTTGTTTCTTGTTATTTTTTTTTCTCTCCACTGCTGAGATTTAAGGAGGTATGACGGTAAAAAAAATAGCGTGCTCATTTGTGGCAGGGTTGACAAAATCTGTGCACACCACAGTTCTGAGTGTGTGTTTCAGTGAAGCGTTAATGACAGTTCTCAGAGGGCCCTCACAGCTTCAGATCCATGTTTTCATTCCCTGGTGGAACAACGTCAACAGCCAGTGGATTCTCACCGTTTGATGTCCTCTGAAACGCCACTCCCATCAACACACACACACACACACAACCTTCACTTCTGCTTCTCCTCAAGACGTCTTTGTGTACATCAAATGTATGTGCAAATCCTGCATGTTTGCGAATCGTGTGCACTCTGTGCATTTAGCTGCGTGTTAGCACGCATGCGTCAGCATCCGCACACAGCTTGGTCTCTGTGTGAGGTAGCTCCTAATTGAGGATTCGATGCAGCTGTCTTGTCTCTTACGTTTCTCTCATTTTTCTGCCTAGCCGCTAGTTAGACTCAAACCGACAAACACAGAGGGAGGACAGAGAAAGTGTAGCTTTTTCACAAGTCTTTGAATCTGTTGCCATATGCAGTTTAACATCTTCAGGCGCTTGTAAAGCATCGGAAACCTCGGACTGATTCCAGGACGAGAAAGCAATTTACTCGGAGTTTAGAAGACGGCTTAATTTCACCGAAACATTGAGTTTAAGCACTAAAAAGTGTTCTCTGTGAAGTTTTAATCATAAGCTGGAAGGGATGCGAGTGCAGTGATGTGTACTGGAGTTGTCGGTAGGGTAGGTGGTCAAATGCTTTATGGACGTTATATAATAAACAATCGCATGGGGGGGAAAATGCTTTTGTTTAGACTGGGATTTCATAGGGGAAAGGCAGGAATTCACAGGGATTAATCACATATAGCCAGAGCACAGCACAATGTTACATTTCTGGCAATGGAAAGACAAGGATTTGGACGGAGTCAACAGCCGTAGAGAAGAAGTCGAAACAGAGGAAGAGGCAGAAGAGGCAAAGGGCATATGCCGGTTTCCATCGTTTCAAAATCACCAAGATGTGGTTTGCGACCCGCAACAAGATGCTGATGGAGTTCCTCTCACCCTGATCTTCATTCTTTCACTCCAGTGGGGAATTGTCCTCAGCATGGTGAGGAAAAGAACAGGAAGACGGCTCTGTAGTTCAAACAGCGGCGCATGTGTTGTCTTATCTTCCCGTTTCTGAGTGTTTCGTCCTTATGCTCTGCAGTGCTGCCTTTTCCTTTCTGTATTACAACGAAACGGTCTGTCAACATATTATAATGAAAGCGTAAATGTGAGTCTTGTCCAGTCTCTTGTCATTGATCACCCGTAATTGCAATTTACAATACTTGTCATCAAAACGTTAGTGGCAGTTTATAACAGTTTATATGTCAGTTATTTCAACAATATGACTAAGCAATCTGACTCTCCTATGCATATACCGCACAACCAAGACTTGCCATTCTGACATATTAACATGTTCACTCACAGATGTTTACTTTTGAGAGATGAATTAAGGATTTTTGAGCAAGAGACTGCCTTTTCCAGGTAGCCTATGGTGTTTTGTATTGTTTTTGAATTGGTTTGAGAAACATTTTTAATTCCCTCCCTCTTTTTAGCGTCTCCAACCTCTGCTATCCCACTCATATCCTCATTTACATCCCTGTCCATATTGGGCTCTTCCAACAAATAATATTTACATCTCCTGCATTGACACGGCCACCATCTCTAAACCAAAGACGAAAGCAGTATTCACTAACGTCTTCTCTTATTTTGCTTTCCACTCTTCCTGAATTATCTTTTTTTCCTTCACTTCTCTTGACCGATCCTGGTTACTTAAACGCATTCACTCGTTCACGAAGCGAAACCTTCTACCTCTCATTCACACACGTTTTCTGTCTTTAGTCTGCCGACGTCTTTGTTCTTCCAAAGCAGACATTAATATTTATTATTAGGATTTTCCCGCTCAAACAACAATGTTTATAGGAAAATGGATCAATGGCAAACAGTCTGTAGAAGAATTGCTAAAAAGAAAACCCGTTTGAGGTTGCAAAGCTATTAAGAACCAGACAGAGGTTTGCCTTCCAGCAGGACAAAGTCCCTAAACTAAATCGATAAAACTATAATTCTGTGGTTTGCCATGCTATTTTGCAGATAGATAGATAGATAGATAGATAGATAGATAGATAGATAGATAGATAGATAGATATATAGATAGATAGATAGATAGATAGATAGATAGATAGATAGATAGATAGATAGATAGATAGATGTGGCAAGTGTGAGGGAGGGAGACAGACAACAAGTGTGAGTTAAAGCTGGAGAGTGTGAGTGAAATTGCCCTTGTTCCTCGCTTCAGATTCTGCTCACGTTCTGCTCTGTCCCCAGACGTTAAAAGTGTGTCCATAGTTTTGGCGACCGGGGGAGTGATTGGAAATGTCAGCTGACAACAGCACTTTTCACTGACACTCTGAGAACTGGCACGAAGACAGAGAGAGGGAGAAGGGGAACTCGGAGCGAAGGATGGAAGGGGGCGGATGTGCCCACAAACAACCCGAGCCTGGTAGCTGAGGATGAGGATGACATTGAGGCCAGAGAAGGAATTTGCGAATGTGTCTGTGTGCTATCGGTGAAATATTCTTCTATTAACTTACTGTATCAGTGTGCGCGTATGAAAAATTGTCTGTGAGCTGGTTTCTGCGTGCATACGCAAAACCTGTCATGTCACCGAGTGACAGGAAACTGCCACTTTGTCCATTTCTGAAAGCTGGAGAGTGTATTAGATCCCCAAAGCTTTCACTGCTGTCCAGTAGCCCCCACTGACAACCCTCTGCCACTCTGACCTTTTCTAAATGTTACTGGCCACTTGGCAAGCTGACTTGGCCCCTAATGCAGCTTTTATTGGCCCCTATTTTTCACTCAATTTCCCCAGAATGCCTGCAGGGCTACACTGACATACAGCTGACTTGAACTGCAGCTGACACACACAGGAGCAGTGAGAGAGCTCATCAGAGGTGAGTATTAACCAGGTACATTTACTTCTTACATTCAGCTGAGAAACTTAAAAAAAAAAAAGAAGAATAAGAAAAGCACTTTTAGAAGAGGTTTCAACTGTGCTCTACTTTTAATTCCACTTGAGTAATATTATGTTCAAGTTGTGCTGCAGTAACTCTACTCTGACTGAATACTGTGCCCAACTCCAGTTACTTCATTAAAGGAAGTACCAACAAGTTCTAGCCAAAAATTGTATCAGACGCAGAGTTTTTGTCAAAGTGAGACTTCTTGTTTCTCCATAAGCTTCGTTTTTCTGTAATGCCGTGTTCCATCTGCTGAGACCGCGGCAGCATTTGGAGGTCAGAGAAATATAAAGTTAACAGGATATATTATCTCTGCTAGTACTTGTGTAGTGTTTTCACACACTAAGTATTCTCAGTACTTCCCTTTTTGTCCATTTTGTTATGTTACAGCCTTATTCTTAGCTGTTTCCACTGATCATCTTGACCTCAGACTGGGGTGACGGTTCATTTTTCAACAGGACAATGACCCAAAGCACTCTGTGAATGTCCTGGAGTTGCCAGGGAGAGAATCTGGAAATGACTGCACAGCGCGGGCTCCCATCCAACCGGATGGAGCTGGAAAAGAACTGCAGAAGAGAATGGATGAAACTACCTAAAGATAAGCATGCTAAGCTTGTGACACCATTTTGAAAAAGACTTATAGCTGCAACAGATGCCAAAAGTGGATCAAGAAACTATTAAGCAAAGGCTGTGAATACTTACATAAATGGGGTTTCTTGTTTTGTTTTGTTTTTTGTTTGTTTGTTTGTTTTTTATATAAATGTGCAAAAATCTCAAAAACTTTTTTCCACATTGTCAAAACGGCTTATTTGTGTGGAGAATTTTGAGGAAAGAGATTTATTTTAATACGAATAATAAGAGTAAGGCTGTAATACAAAATGTGAGAAAGGTGAAGCATTATGAATACTTTCCCAATGCATAGTATGTGTATTGTTTCAAAAGCTTTATCTTATTTAAACAATTAGATTTGGAAAGGTGAGTTTCTTCTGTCTGAATTTATCTGGTCATGATGTTTTCCTGCAAAATTTGCACCAAACTTTTTTTATGATGTAATCAAAGTCTTTTTTCAACTTTACCAAAGACATCTTACATAAATGCTTATCATATTTGTGTACAATTTCTGTCTGCTCTAGTCACTTCTAGAGACGAAATGTGCTAATCTTTACAGATATTTATTTTTTAGGAAAAAAAAAAATTAAAATCTACTCTTATTTTTAACTTGAAGCCAATCAGTGGATAGCAACTTTTATTGATAAGTGGTGTCAGAATTAAAAATGCTCATGATTACCGAATTACAACTAAAATAATCAGAAATCTCTTATTGCCTTGCTACTTTTTTTATAAAACTTTTTGTATTATGACCATGGCAGTGTTTTAGAAGATGATCCATTTTTAATATAAAAAAAAGGAAATAAAAATAAGAAAAAATGCTTAACAAAAGAAAACAGCTCCACCAATATACATATAAACATGTATGTTAAAATTTTGTTTTGTGGGTCAAAGAATCAGCTTGTTCCCAGGCTGTTACTAAGGAGCGATGGAAGCATGCAAACTGTATGACTGATTTACTTACTTACTATCACTGCCTTAGAATTGACTTGGAAAATCTGGGAGGCTTAAAACTTCTGCTGAAAGACAGACGGGTGTTTATTTTTCTCTCCCCATGTGAGCATGTGACACAGTCCAGAAAGGAGAGGAAGGGTTAGGCCCATGTGGGCTGTGTGCGTTTCTTTTCCCCCCGAGGAAGCCGAAAGGAACCCATAGGTCAACAGCACACTGCTGATGCTCATTAGATGCTGCTGTTGGACTCACACAACACTAATTAAACCAGTGAGAACTGAGCTGAGCGGTAATGAAGTGAACTGCGAAGCTGGTGGCGAGTCAAAACAGAATGGAAGAGGACGAAACTTACGGCTGACAGAGTTTGATGAGGTCCTGGTCTGTGGTGGCAGGTGGCAGCCCCCTGATGTACAAGTTGGTCTTACTAAGTTGCTCCACCAGCCCACCTCCATGACCTCCACCCCCTCCTCCTGTTGTGCCTGGACTTGGTGGAGCCATGGGCTGAGGAGGAGGAGCATAGGACTGCTGCGGAAAACGGGGGAGAAGAACAAATGAGAAAGGTGCATTTTAATTTCTGGCTAATTTATTTTTGGTGCGCCGTCGAGTCTGCACACGGTTCGTTTGGGTTTTAAGAATGTAGCCCATTTCTACCTAATCAAACATCCTCCTTCCACCAAACTCATCCTGCTTAGTTATCATTTCCTGTACCACTCCATTTGCTTGATTCAGCAGGAAGCACATCAAATTAAGAAGGCAGGATATGAGGTGAACAGATTAACAGGCCAAGATGGAACCGCGTTTTACCACAGAAACTTGCACGAATCACAACACCAACCATTTCCTGTCCCTTGCTAAAGGATTCACACCCTTTCAGCTTTATAACACAGTACAACCACAAACGTCCATTTATTTGATTGCAATTTTATCACATTTAGGTCAAAGTAGGATGTTTGCACACCATTAACTGCAGGTCTTTAGAAAAACATAAATTGAAGCTTCAAAATGACAAATAAGGTCTTGAAAGTGCAATTCATTGGAACGTGATAATTCTTTTATCATGTTAGTATCATGGTCAGAAACATTGCATTTAGACATGGTTTGACAGTTGCAGCAAATTCAAAGCATTTATAAAGTTTTTCCTTTTTATCTGAACAGCTGAACAATTAAATTGTTATAATTAAAAGCATCCATTCACTTTTTAAGTTGAGACAAAAGTTATTTGTTGAGCATTTTTTGTTCCATCATTTTCACCTTTGGGTGTTGGTCCTTGCTTCAAATGTAAAACCTTTTTGTCATTTTAACAAGCACTGCTGAATAAAAAAGAAAATTCAATAGCCTGACATATTTCAAAATATTGTTGCCATGCCTTGTGGCTATGTGGAATCAAAACCGGACACACAAAGTTTAATCCTTGCCGGAGCGTTATGTCGCTCTTTAACTTCCTAAAACATCTCATATCGGCCTCCTCTGTCTAATTATACAGCTCAATACTGGCTAAATGGCTCAATAAGATGACCAGCTCTGGCAGGGAGGAAGGCAAGTGTGAGGATTAATGAGTGTCTGGCACTGATGAAACATCCATCCTTGCTTTGGCCCAAGGCAAAGTATTAAGTGAAGACTGTTGGAAGTAAACATGACAACAGTGTTGGAAAGACTTTGTCTTGATCTTTGAGTGAAGCTACGCTCTTTCGACACAGAGGTCAGTCCTGCTGTGCGAAAGCGCACCGAGCAAGTTCGAAGACGGGGAAACGTAGACGTAAGCGACAGAAATGGAAGAGAAAGGGAGACTTTCTGTGTATATGTGAGGGATGGGATAGTGTGTGTTGGTGTGACTGTGTGTGAGTTTGTGCATGTGTGAGCCATTGGTGTTGTTGATAATGACAGGCTGTCACTGCAGAGCAACGTGAAGCCTGAGCCAACTCTGATATTAATCCATTACCTGAGTGTTCCTCAGATCACACTCCAATGGATGAACACACACGCACACACACCCACGCACGCGTTCACGCACAGGCACGGTGAAAGCTCAGAGGGACATTATTAACGGGATTCAGTACATGTAGAAAAGACTTCCTACAGCAAAAGAAAAAAAATGGATTTGAAACAGAAATATTTGAGTATGCAAACATTTGGATGTTTTTTAGAGTAGTATTTTTACAATGAGCGCTCACACACAACTAACCAGTGAGAGGGTTTAAAACACAAGAAGCAGCTGCTCTGTGTTGGACCCTTCCTGAGTGTCTCATTCAAAATATCATACTTAAGATCAGAAAACTTGTACAATCTGTGTTGGCATGCTTGTGGCTACGATGATTGAAACCCCGCAGCATCAAAGCCTGACTCAGTCTACACACTTTACCAGTGGGACTGTTGTCCAACTGCCTCTGACAGATGACATGGAAATCAATCTGAGTGATGGAAAGTTTCAAACACAAAAGAATCTAAAATCTGACATATATATATATATATATATGTTTTTTGCCCGTTTGCATTATGATCTGGAGCAGAAAACATATTCTGCGCTTGTGTACACAGATATCAAGGCATGGAACAATGTGTAAAATCTCTTTTCTCCTGTCTCACTGACACAGCATAACACACACACACGCGCGCGCGCACACGCATGTATACATATACCCAGTTGATCAAAGGCCTTGCCCAGGGAACCTCTTTCAGCAAATTTGTGCAGCTGTTGGGGTGGGGATGATGGTGAGCTGTGTCAGAGGCTGTGATATGGGAAAGTCTTTGAAAACAATTTGAATATTTCTCTTTCTCATAACATCACTTCTTCCTGTCTTTTTTTCCTCTGATCTGAGCGTTAATGTTGACCACGTCACCGTTCGGCTCCTTGATCCTCTCACCTCCGCCTATCTGCATCCCACACACTGCCCCTGTATGTCCACTGGCCCTTCCGTCTGCTCTTTCCCATAGTTTCTCCCTTCGTTCTTTGAAGGACTCGTCTTGAGTTGTGCGTGTGGACTGAAGGCTGCCTCTCAGCTGGTGTTGTTGACACACTTAGTACAGTGGAGCAGCTCTCGCAGTGGGAAAAAGGCTCAGAGGCAGTGACACAAACTGTCACACAAAGCAAACAGTTACTGGATTTTATGCATGACTGAGCCGTGAAGGAGCAACACATCACAACGCAGCTCCGCTGTGTCGTGTGTGTGTGTGTGTGTGTGTGTGTGTGTGTGTGTGTTGCTGACTCCCTGGTGAGCACATGTCCGACCTTCTTAGTGACACAAGAGGTGGATCGTATCAAAGGATATTTTCAAGTGAAACCAGAAACATTTTTAGGGGGAGAAGGATTAATATAGATTAATTCTAGATTTAGCACAGTCTTATCTATATCTGCCAGTAAATGTTTGTGATTGTTCACATCCACAATGTGAGCAATCACTAGGATCAAACAGGATCATTTTGATTCATGATATTGTTCATAATCTAAGTAGAATAACCCTTTTTAGTCATGGAATGGCAAACCATAAAATGTTAAAATCAACTGGATCAGAATCAGTAGAAAGAAAGTAGCAAGTTTTGACTCTTGTAATTTTTACTTTTTCCTGTGTTTTGTGATCAAAAATCATCCCATCCCTAATCCATCTGAACCTTTCCTGCATTTTTAGTTGTCAGCAAAGAAAAACACACACAAAAGCTTTCCTAAATTTATCTTGAGGAAATATGTATGACCAGATGCTAAGTGATTCTGACTACCGCTGTTGCTGCTTTGTGTGCCTCTGTCGCTGGTGAGATAACCCCCGACACTGCAGCCGGGAGCAAGTTCAATTTGCTAATCACAAAAACGCTTAGAATATGTCAGTCTTTAAGGAAATACAGATTTAATGTGAAAATACTTCTACACATCTGAAACATACAAATATGCTCCCATTATGGACTTAGTTCATCATGCTAATTTCAAATACAATTCTCTTTGAATTATTTTCACCATCCTACCATTCTTTTCTAACCAGACATTTCACATATAGGCAGGTTAATCCAAAACGTCCATATAACTGCCGAAAGCAAAAGTGTGCATCCACACAGATCTGCAGACAATTGTATTTGCGACGCCATGCCAAGTTGTCCTCTATTTGTCTGGCTGCCCTCTTGAATCTTATTCAGTAGGTTACTTTTGGAAAGGTGTGAAAATGTTCAACAATTGTGGCTACCATCCAGTAGCTCACCATCTTTAGTGTGTGAATGTGTGTGTGTGTGTGTGTGCGTGTGTGTGTGACTGAATGTAGTGTAAAACACTTTGGAGTCCTCTGGACTTGATAAAATTCTTTACAAGTGCAGGCCATTTATCATCACTCATAATGTTTTTATTATTGTTATCATTGGACAGAGAACTGAACTGAATACATTTTGTAGGTAATTCTGCTAATAGAGATGTTGCTAAAGGTGATGCACAGTCCCCAAAAAGCTTGAACTCTGGGTGACACGCTGGACCAAACATAAATGGCTATTGGTGATGATAAAACTAGAGCATATCAGTGTAAATAACAGGGTTGATAAGACAAAGGAAAAGCAGGGGGATGTGGGAGCGGAGAGGGTGGAGGGGAGGCTTGTTCCGGCCTCTTCTGAAGCTTCCTGAAACACAGAGGAAAGAATGCGGGCTACTTTTGGGTCCAGCTCTGAGATTCTCTCATACTCACTATGCCTTTAAGCACAGTGGCGGAAAGGTTTAAGGAAGAGCTTATGAAAACAGCAGAATAAAAACAGGGTATAGATTACAAATATGCACAGCTAAAATAAGCTTTGGCTATTGCTTGCCAGAAATACTGAGGAGGCAACAACTCGCGGGTTTCAGGATGCTGCAAGATCTTACAAGAACCAAAGAAGAACAGTCATCATATGCTAGAATATCCTGAGGAAATGAAGAATAAACAAAGACATATCACGTTTTGGCGAGAGCATTCACAGCTCTTGAACTTCTTTGCATCTTGTCACATTACAACTACAGACTTTAGAGAATATTATTGGGATGATTTAATGTGATAGAGCAACAGTACATAGTGCACGATTATGAACAAATACTCATGTTTTTTTTTTTTTTCTTTTAGTTAAGAATTTGCTAAGTGGGAGTGCATTTGTATTCAAACCCTTACAGTGAATACTTTGTAGAGCTACATTGCATTACCGCTCCAGGGGTAAACATTTGTGTTTCTAACATTTTTCATGTTTAGATACTGAAATCATTTTGTCTTCTATTCTTTACAAAACAGCTCAACCTCAGTCAGACTGAATGGAAAGAAGCTGTGAGCATTGATTGAGGTTTTTCCACAGATTCCACATTAAGTCTGGACTTTGACTGGACCATTCTAACACATTATGTATCTTTTAATCTAAGCTATTCCACTGTAGTTATGGCTATAAGTTAAGCACAAGTATTGCATAGTGGGAAGAAAGTGAATCTTCACATTAATCTCATGTTTTTGGGGATTTTTGACAACCACTTTTTCTTCGACTTTATCTCTGACCTGTCTCGTATGTTTCTTATGTTTCATGATATTGTATCTTGTATCGGCATAAAGCACGCTGTATAAAAACACACAACACATTATTCAGATTTTGATTTGAGGGATAAAAAAGGTTAAAATGTAAGTATCATTTCATGTGCTACTTTGTTTTGCTCTATCATTATATTGATTGAAAGTTACTGTTTTAATGTTACCAAATGTGGTTATAATGAATATTTGATACTACGGTTTTCACAAATAAAAAAACAAATCTAATACAGGTGTCTGCTAACATAATAGCAGAATATGAAAATAGTCTATAAGGAAAGTAGAAAATAGTCTTTTGTTCTTACATGAGGTTCAGTTTCACGGTTATGATCATTTGATGAAAATAACATCTGCTGTTTCAGGTATTAGTTGGAGCTTTTGATGTCTTATACCAAAAGCAAACCATTTGATCTTTCTACAAAGACATTTCTTAGAAAAAAATCAGAAAAAAAAATATGATTTTGCTAAACTACATCTGCAGCTGACTCACTCTCAGTTTCAAAACTGAAGGCCAGGCTGCTTAATAACATCAGTTATCAGGTTTCGTACCTGTTTAAAGCCAGATTCTTGTGCTCATTTTCACTTCAGGTTCTTTTTTGTTGCTTTGCTTATTTTTGTAACCCAATTTCATCTTTCAACACCTTTTATACATTTCTGAGCTCATTCTACTTTTTTTTTTTTTTTCAAAGAATCTGAAAAGGTTTGATGGCTGTGGATGCTTATGCGCATCACGGCATGTGGCCACAGTAAACAAGAGAGCAAGTGCTGATTTTACAGACGATTTCAGGTAAAATCAACAGCACTCAGTTTATTCAGTCTGTGAGGTGTTGAATTGCCCTCTGTAGCTATCCTCATCTTATGTGAAAACACTAGTTTGTCACAAATCTTCAGAAAAATGTCAGCGCTTCCTTTTCCTGATTAATTAAAAGTTTGAGCTTTCGTTGGAGACATGATATTACTATGATAATCTCCTCTCTCTGGACAAACGTCGGCTAGAGTGAGGAATAAATTACACCAAAATAGCTCTGGACTCACTTAACACTAAAATAATATAACGTTAATGGAAACTTAAGGGTTTTCAACCCTGCAGGCACGATGCTCGTTTTCAAATACAAATGAGTGGATATGAGGGTTTACGGGGCTGTCTGCAAATTTCATCAGCCGACACTTTAGATGACTTTGAGGCCAGTCCGAATGGAAAAGTTGCTCTTTAATTAAAATGCAGAAAGCAGACTATCTGAAATGTACCCTCTATGACCTATTAAATATAATCAAAGCAGTAGTGCGAGGGGTGTCTGCAGCGTTTTGAAGGTTGTCGGAATCAAATTAAAGTTGAAATCTAAACCCGGACCTTAGAGTTATATTCAATTTTGTGAGTAAATTTTCTCCCCCTTTTGATGACAAGGTTTTAATTTTATCAAGTGAAACCTCACTATGGAGTGCATACTTCAACTAAAAAAAAGAAAAAAAGATTTGCAACATCACTGCTAACAGGTTTGTTGTTTTTTTCATTACCTTTATCTTGCTTTCAGTGTATCTCGCCATTTTTATATTTCAGCTACTTTCACTCTCGCTCGCTCTCCTCTTGCGTCCTCTTCGTCATCTCTCCTTCCGCTTTCTTTCCAGCTGACTCCGTCCCCGCTGCCCCCTCAGAAGATCAGGTCGGCTACCCTGTTCCCCGGCGGAACGGCGTGTTCCAGCATTCTACCTCTCTGTCTCTCTTGTTAACATCGACAGCAACAGCATCAACACACACTTGGGATGTCATAAACAAGTTGCACAAACATTCCCTGAGGACACCCGGTTTGCACTTGGTGCTCAGTGACCTGGCGAGAGATAAGGAGGTGATGGAGAGTGACTGCGGTGGGTTGCTGAACTTTCGGTGAATTCCTGTGGCAGCGATGTTGAGGAGGTCAGAGAGAGGTGAGGCGTAGGCTGTGCGAGAGCGTACGGGTAAGCTGTTTAACTCGAGACTGATTTGAATCGGAATTAGCCTGGTCAGTTCGTCGCTCTTGGGATTAAGGCTCAGTGAGGGTTCCTATGTAACCTTTATGAAGAATATGTTTTTACATATTTGTTGAAACTGCCGTCATGTTGTGACAGTAAGAAGCTTTGAGAGAGAGAATCTGTGAAAAGATCGAGCTCCTCCTCCTCCTCCTCCTCTCTGAGCTACTTACTATTGCTGTCTGAAGAAATGCACCGCTCCCGAAGAAAAACAACCAATCCGGGCTAGGAGGAAGGGCTTAGCACTGTCAACCAAACTCATTTAATCCCTGCTAAATGTGCAGATGGTGGAGAAACAAGTTACGGTTTCAGGAAAGTTGTTTATCTGCAGTCATCGGTGGCTAATCTAGCTAGACTGAGCATTAATAACAGGCTATGCTAGCTGTAGCATAGCACAAAGCAAAGGGTGTGGGATTATCTGTCTCATATCATACTGTTGCGACAGAGTGCAGTCTCAACAAATATCTAAAGAGAAATATATTTTTTATAAGCGCTACATACGTCAGCTTTAAAGTTCAGGAGAGTTTTGGGTAATTTGAGCAAAATTATTTGGTATTCTGCAGTTGTAGATGTGTGTGGGCAAATAATGTAGTTCTAGAGATTTGAATTCTTAAAGACAGTGATTAATCTTTCCATCTAGACAGAAAATTAAATGTTTTACCTCAACAAAATGGTTTTATAAGAAAAGAGGTGCACCAGGCAACATTTGTGTTGTTTTGTTTCATGACTTTATCAGAATATCTGATTGTTTTTCTGAAACATTTTCTGCTGCATTAAAAAATGGTTTGGAGAACCCGGATGTATCATTTTTAATAAATTAGCTTCTATTGTACATTAAGAAGGCTTTTAATTAGAATATTAATCTTCTGTTCAGGGATACTGCAATGACAATAAAATTTGTGGCAGTTTGTGTAGCCCTAGGATTGTTTTTTTTTTTCATTTATTGGCATCATAAAAACTGATGCAATAAAATCCTCTATCCTGTTCCAAGATATTTAGGACAGCAGCATGGAGCATTCATTCACCTCATTATCACCATTTTTGAGAAAATAGTGATTTTCTTTCTTTTTTCATTTTTGTTTTTGCAAAATAGCAGTTTCAGTTGTTTTTAAAATGGTAAAGTTTGTGTTTGAATTCAGTTTGCGGACACCGTAAATCTGACTGACAGACATTTTCATCTCGGGAGGCGGGGAAACACGCAGCTGATTAACCATCTTTGTTTCGCCAATTACAGGCTTTTGTTATTGGTTTTGGCCGATTAGCTGCGTGTTTGCATGGAACACGCAGCTACTTAACATCGCAACCACCACATTTGAAGAATGTTCCTCTGTTTCGGAAGATTTCTTGTAAACTGAGAAGAAATGTTCCACAAAGACAATGTGGAACATTTGGGACACTGTTCTGACCCCAGTGGAGTTCATGTACGACGTCCAGATGGATTCTTTAGAGAGGATCAGGACATAAGGAGAATTAGAAATGTTCAAGCTAACAAAATACAATCTTTACTTTAAAGATGCATAGACCTACCAGGAAGATACCAGTGAAAAGAAATGCCACACTGACTGCATATAACACCTAAAATAAAATTATTATTTACGTCAAGCAATCTAAAATCTGGAAATAAACATCATCTAGTATTCAGGGTTCACAGATGACTCAATGACAAAGGCTCACAGCTTGAACTGACCTGGATAAATTAAATGGATTCAAATAAGGCGAATTAGACTAAATTATAAATAAATAATTAGGAGTCTTAGTTTGCTGTGAACTGGGTCTCTAAAGTAAATAAACTTTATTAAATTGAATGGAGATTAATTGAACTCATTTGAGGGAAGTTGAGCTAAAAACTAAACACAATTGAAAACAGATCAAATTAACTGTGAGCCATCAATGTAAAGCAATATAATAGAATAAAACGTTTAATTGACTCATTGAAATGGATTTAACTGAACTGGAATGAATTGAATTAAAGTGACAATGTGGAAGAACAGCTTCCAATTTATTTCCCGAAGAAAACAAACCCTGTCAAATTTCAACCCACGTGCCCTTATCGATGCGACAACCTTATGACCTGGAATTTCAAAATTTGCCACAGACCCCCCCCCAAAAAAAGGAAAAAAGAACAAACCAGTTCAATAGAAAGCCTTGAATCTATTTAAAATTCAAAGCCGCTGATCATATTCTTATGCAGAGTCCAACAAGTTGCTGTTTAAATGCGGTCCTTGCTTTGTATATAACAAACAAAACAATTGTGACCACAGTGGTTGCCCTACAGTACACTCTTCCTAATGAAAACCTTTCCTGCGTCATAAACAAGGAAGACATTTCACTACTTCAGACTTTTGAGAACCCACGCAGATGATTGTATCTCCACCTTTTTGAATCGGCTCCAAAAAGCAAGAAATCGAAACATTCTTCTTTGTGGAATGGATGACCTCTGGCTCGCTCGTTACACAAATTGGAGGGGGAGCATTCCAAGAGCTCCTTTATTATGTATATTTATGCAAATGCTATGTGGGTTTATTCAGCGAGGTCTCTCTCACTCCTCCTCTCATTGGCCCTGATTAGTGTTCAACCCAGAGGTATGTGCCTGGACAGCGGCAGAGGATGGGGCTTCGCAGCCGTGATTGGTCTAGTGAAAACCTTCAGAGGAGGGAAGAGCACAGATGATTCATTGTTCTGCAGGAATCTTTTGTAAATTTTAAATAAGGCTTTATCAAAATATTCTTTGTAACAGCAAATAAGCTGAAGATGCCTTCTTATAAAATACGCACGCCTGCTCGGCCCCGGCGGCTCTCCTGCCCCACATAATAACAATCTCATCTCCTCTCATGTCCCTCACCTATTCAGTGTTCTAGTTAGTCATTTCTCCTCCTCAATTTCCTCGTCTTTCGTTTTTAAACTTTCTCCACCTATCCTTCCCACTGCCCTCCTCTGTCTTCCTCGTCCACCGTGTGTCTCACTCTGTCTAAACCCCCCACGCCCTCCACCGAGCTCTTGCCCACCTCCCTTTCCGCTCAAACACATACAGGAGATTAAAATATGAGGAAACAATCAAGCTCTGGCTCATTAGCATGAGAACAGGGGGAGGGAAGACGACGGGCTACTGCAGACATGACAACGGAGCCCTGAAAATCCACCGCAAAGCTTTTTTTTTTTTTTTTTTTCATTCTTTCTTTTTAATCCCAGGAATGACTTTTTACCGTATTTTGTTGAATGAGAAGGAACAATCCTCCGGCAGTCCTTTCAGGCAGCCAAATTACCATGAGAATAAGAGGGCGCAAGGAAGAGAGAGAGTGCTTATATAGCGGCTGGTGAAAGAATGGAGACTATAGACGGAATAATGTTTTTCCAAGGCAACAATGAGAAGCTAAAAAGATAGGATTTAGTGTGTGTATCTGTCCTGCGAATGCGCTGGCTCGGGTGTGTAATGAGAAACCGAACAACAGCAAGTGACGCGTTTGCGTTTGTCTGCGGTTATATCTGGGGGTTGAGGAATGTTCTAATCAGCGAATCAATTAGAGTGATTGCGCTGCACAAGCAAGGCAACATTACACGCATTATCTGAGGAAATCCTTTGCGGAAATCCTAGCAGGAAGTGCTGGTGAAAAAGGTGTCACATTACAAAATATACAGGAGAGTCCTCAGCTCTTAAAATGAATAACAATAAAAACAGTTCACATGGACACAAACGATCAGCCTCCTCACATCAGGCCTACCTCAAATAACAAAAGCATGTTAACCACAGGAAATGATCAGTGGAACTCAGTGGGGTTTAAACCGAGCGCTCTACATAAAGTATTTGTCGAATTCTCCCATTTTAAAGGGTTAAACGTGTTGGTGGCAGATAATATGACTCAGTTACTTTTTATTCAGATAGTGGGTGCTGCTCCAGTCAACCACCGATTTGCTGTTATTTATCACCACCAGTGAAGATGCCGGCTCAGGTCGCACGATGCGTTTTCCGAGAAACTACACAAAAGTGAGAGCTTAGGAAGAAATGATTTAGTGCTATGGAAAATACAAAAAAAAATAAAAAATAGATTCCTTTTTTTGTCTAATGTTATTTCCCATTGCTTCTTTAAGGCTATCCTGAGCTGAACAAAACTAGAGTTTAATAATTATAGGACATGGACAATTTATGCAAAGTGAAGTAAAAATAACTAAATGCAATGGTACCATTGTTGTGGTTTCAAACAGGCATGAGCAAAGTAGGTTTCAATGTCATCATTTTCCAAAATGTATGTAAAATAAAAAAAAGCTTAAAAGTTCATAACTTTGGAGATCATTTAAAATCAAAATAAGAGTAAAAATATACATCTTTCTCCTCCTACACCATCTTGTCCTTTTGATCTGTTACCAACTTAATACAAGGCCCGTATCGCTGATTCCAATACTGATACCGATACTTTTTATTTTAGTCTGATATGTCCTCAAACTTCCAACCTTTAAGTGTTTGTGCTTTTTTGTTCTTTGAATTATTTTGTCCAAGCCTCAGACAGAAATTGGACAAATATGTAGGACATCTACAAAAATCTTTAAGAACATATTGCAATTTTTCTTAAATAAACAAAGTGCAAAAACTTGTCTTTTAAGAGCAAATCAGAAACAGTTTTTTTAAGGTAGAGTTGAGAAACTAAGCAATTTTCAAGAGGGAATCTGAAACTAAAGTATTGATCTTACCATCTTAGTTTCAATCCAATACTGATTATATCGATACTGGTATTGATTTTATCAATATTTTGGATCGATCCGCCCACCTCTATTGCATGGAGGCCGACGCCTATCTTGCATTGCCTCTAATTCAAGGTATACAGCAGTACTATTTTTTTTTTTTTTTATCATTTTCATTTCCCACTTGCTAGAAGGTGACATAACGTAATGTAAGATGCTCTTCTCTCCATATCCCTTTGTTTTGCTATGGTGCAAAAGATTTGCCTAAAATTGGTGAAATGGATTCAGTCAGTTAAAAACTAAAGTATCTGTTAAATGTATAAAACAAATTTTGACAAGTGGTGATCTAAGGTTTGTAACTTTTGAGCTATGAGCTGCATTACAGCCCTTTGTACTCTGGTGGGCTCTTAATATTTATGCAAATCACATACATTTCAAGATTGGGATTTCGATAATTACGAATACACATTCATCTCTCATCAGTAGGAGGAAGTGTGTGTAGGCACTCACTAATGGGAACCAACTGAGCTGTTCTGTACACAAACTCAAGGTTGCTGTATCCTTCTCCACATGCAGTTAATGGGACCCATCTAAAAAGCTCATAAACAAGAAGTCTTGTTAAAGATCACCTTACACACGTCGAGGTGTGATGCGCTGCACAGATTACCCTTCACACACGGTTCTTCTAGGCACTGCAGGGGGGGTTTACGGTAATTTCAAAGTGTGTGTTTCAGGGTTGCACCACAGAATCTATACCGCCGTCACTAATTTCAGTTCAATACGTCTCTCTCCTTCAGACTGACCAGGTCTGATTTAAACACACTGTTATCTTTGCCTTCCTTGCTCTAAGGGTCGCTGTCTAGTCATTATTTCTCTGCCGCCTTCCTTGACTTGTTTCCCTTTTCTCTCTCTCTCTCTCTCTCTCTCTCTCTCAGCTGTAATTAAATTCCTTCATCAAACCTGAGAGGGGCAAAATATTCAGAGAATGAAAGAAGAAAAGGGAGGGGGAGAAGGTGTGAGGGCAAGTGGAAAGGAGGGAGGGAGGAAGAGATCAGAGTGCAGGAACATATTGAGTGGAATCCAAGACTGTTCACAGATCAGATGATGACCTGAGGATATCTGAAGGGAAAATCTGTAAAGACAACGGTAGAACCCAGATATACATCTACATATTATATATATATATATATATATATATATATATATATATATATATATATATATATATATATATATCGTTTAAATCTCAGGTGGAAGATTAAACAGAAATAGTAAGGAAAAAAGAAAAGAGGGGAAAAAAAAGAAATCCATTTCACAGCTGAACAGAATAACATGATAAATCTCACACACAGGACTTCAGTACCCAGATTCGGTATTTTATATAAATGCACTAGAAGTATGTTAACTCAGCCAACTGCATCTGTATAAAGAAAAATCCCTATGCTCATCAAAAGCTGTACACATGACATTTGCTACTTAATCTACAGATTTTACATTTCAAACCAATTTCTAATTCCTCCCATTTTTTTTCTTCCTTTTTTTGTCCTCTTAAAAGCGGCCACCATTACTAATTCAGGAACTGAGTGATTCATCACATCCAACACTGCCATGCTTTGCCCGTTTCAGAACCTAAAGCCGAGCAGCGAGAGCAGCTCTCAACATGCTCACTGATCATAACCCAGGCACTGTGCGTGCTCGGATTGATTTAAAGGGTCTGATCAAATTACCCGGAAAAGGTTAAAAGTATCCATTACTGGCTAACATGCTTTTGCTGTATTGAACACAGGGAGATAAAGGACAAAGCAGCAGCAGCCATACAGCAACAATCAAGCCCAACTGCATCCTGGAGGCATCGATAATACAAAAGATTTCAGGAGGAAACCGCGTTCGGTTTCCTTCTGAAGGTAAAGCTTCAAAAAGGCAACAAAGGAGGTTTACCGTTCTAAAGCAGACATCTTTCTTTTAATTCCATCGGCTCATCCGTTAATTTGCAAGTTGAAAAAGTAACTAGAGGGCAGTAGAAAACATGCACTCATGAATTGAAATGGAATATAATGGTGAGAAAGACATGCATGATAGGCATGTTGCTATGATTGCATCAAGATACATCTCCTGCTACCAGGAAGGACAAATTCAGGTCTTTACGTCTTTTACATTTTACATTTTACAATCAATAAGTGGAAAATAAAGGAGCACCAACCATTAATATTTTTAAAGAGAAGATTTCAGATTTTTGAAGGGAGGCTCTGTTCAGGAACCAATATGTAGCACTTCTGTTATGAGGATGTTACATAACAGTGAATTTATAGAAATCTAAATAATCTCCCATTTGAAATTATTTCCACATTGTAGAACAACTTAAACTGGAAATTTTCATTTACACAGCATATAAAATTATATAAGTAGATATTAACTTTGTACGCTTTTGCAACAGAGTGTTTCTTTTTTTTTTTTCTTTTTTTTTTTTCTATGCTAATGTTATGTTGGTGATGGCAACTGGCTTTATCAACCAGGCAGATCAGATGCAAAGTGTAAAAGTCTACTCCAATCTTGGTAATTTGAAAATGGACTGACAAGATCAAGTGAATTGATGCACCCAAAAGATGTAAACAATGTCACTTTAGCAGAGCATTGCAGAAGTTTTCCTGCTCACACCCTGAAACTAATTGTCAAAATACTAGGTAACGCATCCAAACAGCTCAGAAGTATGACTATTGCAATGCCATTCTTTAATACAAAGCCTGTTTTATGATCAAGAGAGAAAGCTTGTCAAATTTCCGATCAGATGCAAACTTCTTGGTTGAATGCAAATGACTTCTAAAATCTGCCAAGGGGCAAGAATAATCTTGTGCTTATCTGTACTTTTCCATTTTTACTCAAGGTTATCATACCACGAGAATCTCATACTGTCCATTGCCTGAAGCACAGCAATATAAAATGGTAAACAGTAAGCACAGCAGTCCTGCTGAGGAAACAGTGCAGGCGAGGGAAGAAAAGATAAAACAGCTACAAGTTTGACAAAGGTGTGTGAAGGTTGGAGAGACGGACGAGCGTACAAGTGGATAGCAGAGCGGGGAATAAAGGCCACCGGAGAGGTCACTTCTGCTGTTAATAATTTATCCTTTAAAAACCAGTGTGAGGCTTTAATTGGTGCTGTGTCTAATCCTGAAACACACACACCTCGGGGAGCCTCTTAGCAGCTGTGCTCCAGCTAAATTGGCTGCAGAGTAGCAGCGACAGCAGCAAGTTCCCTCCAGGTATACTACAGTCAGCCAAAACAGCAATATCGGCCCTGCCAAGCACCATCTCATGAATCTGGGCGTGACACTTCTCACTGTCTCACGCTCGCCTGTCACACTCCGAAACGCAATCTAAGGGCAAATCAAAACGACAAGATGTTAGTCCCCAGGTGTGGTTGTTAGTGAGATAAATATTTGGCCCACTTCACTTGTAATCTGCCATTAGCCGGGGCTGAAGATGGCCCCGCGCAGCCCCGGAAGCCGGCTCGGAAATCATCTAATGATTTACGGCTTTGCTTAGCACAGACAGAAATGACAGCCTGTAAATCGAATTAGCCTTTTCGAGACCCCAGGCTTCGCTGCTGTTTGAATTTTGAGGAAATAATAAGAGTGGGAAGTCATTACAGTCATGTAATAACCAGAGAACCACAATTTGTTCTTATTTTATTTTTTGGTGAGAGCAAATTTGTGCGACCTCCAGTGAGCCATTAGAAACAATTTAAGCACAAACTTTCTAGTTAAAAACACACATAGGTGTTTTTTTTAAATATTTTTTACCCACAGAAATGAAATTAGGTTTATTGTTCTATTGCATGTATAAAAACTACGCATCATGCAGGCTCAGATACACATTCAACTGTTATAATTAAATAAATATTGCTTATATTTTGGTCTCTTTGAGATTTTTAATTACATACAAAGAGTTAGTGTTTCCACCTAAAATGTGGACATTATTTAAGTTTTTCTTAAGTGTTCAATCAACAGATGAACTAAACAGGAAGCTGCAAACTTCTGTTACTCATAATCTAACAACCTAAAGTAATAAACAACAGATTGGTAACAATAAATTACATTAATCCATAATTAACACAAGAGGAAACAGTTTTATAACCTAGATTAACATATCAACATTAATATACTTAAGAAGCAATGATAATATTTGAAGTCGTATCTCTAGGTGAGAGAAACAATTTATCTTGTGCTGAAGTTGGAGAAAATCCCTAACACTAGAGTTAGAGTAAGAAATTAGCATGGCAATAAATTTAAGTTGCTTTTACTTTTTTTTTTTTTTTAAATATTGGCCATCAACCTCGGCTCAGCATACAGTTAATAAGTGAGGAGGCACATATGTGACTGGCACAGCGCTGGTGTGGACGCGTAGGCAGTAAAAGTGTGAAATACAGGACAGTGTGGCCTCCAGTAAATCTAACAGCTGCTGGCAGAATATATAGGATGGTCAGCAGGCCACCGGCCTGCGTGTGCGACAGGATCAATAGGAAACCTTCAATCTGCTGTGACTTACTGCTTCTGAACAGAAACTGCTAAATTTTCATCTCAAACTGAAAAATTGAAAGTAAAGGTGTCATCAGAGAACAGTGACAAAACATGCCTGGAACATACACAAAATAAATAGCTGCACCCACCACTGTAAAAAAAAACAAAAAAAAAAAACAACTTTTTGATCTACTGTAGCCTAAGCATTTCTCTTTGGTTTGAGGCCATGTTTTTAGAAAAAAAATAAAAACTAAAATAATAATAATAATTAAAAAAAAATCAATATGTTCTTGAGTGACAACAAAAATAAGAAATGTGTGTCTTTGTTTTCACATAGGGAGTAAAGATGTCAAAAATTCCAATCTGTATTGTAAGAAATCTGTAAGTAAGTAAAAGTTTCTTCATACAGCATCTTTTACATATATTTACAGAGACAAAGAAATACTTCACAAGATAAATAAATAAATAAATCAACAGAACAGGACACCAACACAAAACCATCATAAATGTGTGACATATATGCTCTAGATTAGCTAAAAGCTTCTTAGGTTGGAAATGTATTTTATTGCTTTTTAAAGGTATTCACATAGTCCAAACGCCATAGGAAGCTTGGCTGTGCATTCCACAGTCTGGGTGCAACAGCTTGGAAAGATCGGTCTCCTCCAGTGGGTGTAGACAACTAAATAGCTCAACAACCTCAGACTAAAGGAGGGGAGATATATATATATATATATAAATCTGAAATCTGAAATATACGAACAAACCTCTCCATGGACAGCTCTGAAGGTTATGATTCAAATTTAATAATAAAGATCTGAAGAGCAGCCAATCTATCAGCTTTAAAACAGAGGGGTGGAGGGTGGAGGAGTACCTCTGTTAGAGCAAGTTAGAAGTCTTTCAGCAGAGTTTGAAACAACCTGGAAATGAGCCAGAATCTTTTTAATAAACTAAGTGAACAGACCATTACAATAGTTCAATTTGTGCAGAGACAAAAAGAAATAAAAAAGCATGAATTATCATCTGACGTTCAGTTTTTGACACCTTTCATCTTAGCTTGGAGACATTCTACAAAAAAATAAATAAATAAATAAAAGACGGTTTTATGGGTTTAAATGATGTTTCAGTAATAACACCTGTATTTTGGAGCCTGTGCTTCCATTAGAGTGCTAAATCACCCTGCTACTTTTTAATGTCAGGCATGTCACTGTCTGCTGCAATAGCAGGAGTTTCAGCTTTTCTGGGTCACACTCTAAGTAATAGTTTTTAACCACTGTTTGTCCAATCAAAGAAGACAGTTTGTGAACCTTAGGAGGTGCAGCTGAACGTTATCGGCTGTAATGTGTCGGCAACCAGTGTTGAATATTACAGAGGTTCATGTTTTTATGATTGTCTCGTTCTAAGGTGGTCCCAATGCTAAAAAAAAACAAACCTTAAAGTGATATTTTTGGTGTTTTCATAAATTTAACAAACACTTCACAGATATTAGAAAAAATCATTTTGGTGTCAGAAACTTTTCTGACTTCAACAAACCTTTATAGTGAACTTGGATAAAAATGTTGTAATATGTAAAAAAAAAAAAAAAAAAAGAAAAAGGAAAAATAGGTTTAAGACTGAATAAGTGAAACCACTTCCTTCAAAAGGTATGATTGCTTGCATCATTTCCTTGAAAATGAAATTTTCTAAATTAATCACTTTCGTCTCCTGAATAATCTTACACCAAAGATGCTCGTTTATTTTTTTGCAAAGCACAAGATGCTTTTAATTCACAGCCTATACATCCTCACAATGTGCCACTCTATACCCTATGATGATATCAGTGGCAGTCACCTGTGTCACAACTCAAAAAAAAAAGAGTTAATCTCAGACCACAGTCTATGCCACATAAAGTCTGTGAATCATGTGTTGCTAACAGCATGTTTCTGAATCCGAGAGCATTGAGAAACATGCGTGACAGCAGCCGTTTACCAGAGACTCCCGATGTGTCGCCTATGTTGCCTGTTTTGTGGGGGAATCGAAAACTCTGCCTTGAGAATTAGATTTCCAGAGTGAGATAAAAACCGGAGTTGCAGACTTGCCACAGTCCCGAGTCACGCAGACGGCGAGGTTATCACGCAGACCCTGGCAGCATGAGAATCCCTTGCATCTCCCAAACTCTATTGCACCGTGAAATGTCACGGCACATTAGCTACGAGAGGAATCATGCTTGCTTGCTTGAAAGCAGAAACAAAAAGAAGAGAAGAGCGGAAGGGGCCCAGAGACTGGACAAACAATAACATTTTGAAGAAAAGAAGAACATAGAAAATTTGCACCTACACATGAACACGTGGCGACGCATCCAGGTGAGTGCTGAGTTATAATTCAATTCCCCTCCCTTTTCTTTCCTCCTTTTGTGTTTGAGCGTCTCAGATTATGTTTACATCTCTATTTGGTTATGCCTATGAATTATGTCCACACACACACACACACACACACACATATGCATACACAGAGCCTGACAAAAGCTTATCTGTGGCAGAGGAGTTGAGCTGGGCTGGCAGACTGCGACCAACAGCTTGTGGTTGTACTCTGGAAGAAAACAAAAAGTCTGTCTCTGCTGCTTTGTCTCTGTTTCGCCTCTCCATACTTTTGTCAGCTCCACTTCCCCTCTGTCTGCGTTTCCCTCTCAATCTGCAGTTCATTTAGACTTCATGTCTCTGGGTGAGTGGTACAAAGTCCATATTTTTGTGCTTGGGTAAAATATGACTGCAGTTCAACTTTCCGCCTGCCATGCTGACTTTAAAAAGAACGGAGTCTTCCATAGCGCTTCTCTGGGGATATCTATCTTCCAGGGAGAGGGATGGTGTACACCTCAATGCTGCAGAGGTAGGAAAATGGCACTGAACGTGTGTGAAACTCTTACTCCAAAAAAGAGAGGTTGCTCCTTTAATTCTTTTATCCACAGTGGTCACTACAGAGGACAGCTATCTAGAAGTCATTTTCTTGTGCTTCTTGTGGATTTGTATGTTATAAATGCACACAGACCACTGAAGTGGACACTAATGCATCATAAAATACACTATCAACTACTGGCCATCAGCTGCAAATGCAAGAAATTATTTTTGTTAAATCCAATATGGCCGACAGCCAAAAAAAGCATGCCAACCGACCCGCTCCCTCCTTCTATTGTAGACGACTCTTCCAGGTAAAAAAAAATATTGTGACATCTGATAACCCCTAAAGAACAATACTGCTGATGTATTTTTCAAATAACAACTTTGTATTTGGAGAAAATTACAATTGATCATCTAAAAAAAAAAAAAAAAAAATTTTACAAATTCTTTTGCCTACCTTTTTTTATGCCTTAAGAAAATTTAAAAAATGGGGAAAAAAAATACTGACACGAAGGATCATAATTCATGTATGAAAGGGATAAAATAACTGCAAAAACTGCTCTTTTTCTTCTGACCGTTTTTCTCTCATCACTCATCAGGTTCCCTTTGAGAATCTTACAGAACAATTGATCCCACTGGAACCTTTCAGTACAAAATGGAGCCACAAGATATTTCATTTAAAGAGTTCAGTTTGTACTGACTAGGAAGACATTTCATGCCTGCTCTGACAACCAATGACTTAAAATAGCTGTTTCTTTATGACGTACTCAAAGTTTATTGTAGGGAGATGTGGGTGTACCACTCGGATAAATTATATCTACCAGCAGAAAGGTTGTTCAGGGTTATTCTGTTTTGATCAGCGTTTATAATCTGTAATATTTCAGTCGATTCTACCCTGTCCACAAAAAAGAAACAAACAAAAAAACAACTATATTATCAGGTTATATCTGTGTCATTTTCAATCCCACCCCAAAAAGATCAGCGGATACTTGACACCTTGTATGAAAACAGGTTTCACACAAACCAAGCTGAGTGTCCCCCCTCATCAATGGGTTTTTTTTTTAGAGAGACAGGGAGCTCTCAGGAGACATCTGCTGAGAGGATAATTCTAGGGTTGTATTGGTAAGAGTGCTACAGTCAGTATTTTCTGTCACAGTGGTGCACTGAACGTGCCTCCTGTTGGACCCGGAGCTTCCAGTGCAGCTAATGCCACAGTCGGCAGCTGCTCTGTGTGTTGGTACTCCTACCAGATTGACTACTAGAACCTCAAACTGAAGATGTAAAACTTTTTTTTTTTTTTTTTAAGCAGGGCTGTTTACAGGTTTAAGGTAGATTTTGAGGAATTCAGTTTTATGACAGGGTTAGGAAATGTCTCCCAGGAGTGTTCCTGTGTGTTGGAAAAACAGCTGATGGTGCAATGGGTAGCGGTTATGAGCCTGTCAAAAAAAAAAGAAAAAGAAAAGAAAAGATGGCTCTCCCACGTATTGTCCATGCTGAATGCACAGCCTGTTAGAATAGATAAAAATAAAAAGTGTAACAGTGGCCAGCCATATTCAGCAAGAGCCAATCAATTTCTAAAAAGGAGAGTGTGTTCCCGTCTTAACGCAACATTTGTTGGCTTCATCAGATGTAAGAAATGAGTTCAACGTGGGATGGACAAATAAGGTCAGAAACATTCTCCTCTACATCCTACTAGGTCACTAGTTTGACAACTTCTGCCTTTCTGATTGGTTCCATGTGACAACAAAAATCAAAAGTCATGACTCTATAGCGACGTTCTAAAATGTCAACTTTTGACATTTTAGAAGCAGTTACAACTAAATGAAGAAAATCAGACAAATAGGAACATTGAAGAAAATATTTATTTCTGAAAAGCAATAAAGATAATGGACCCTGTTGTATTTTTTATTTCAAATCCTAAAATATTTTTTTGTTGTTATTCTGACAATCCAGTCTTTTTTAGGAAACACCAGGAACAATGACTCTATAGCGCATAAAACAGACTCTCACATACAAGGAATCTGATAGTTAAATATTGGCAAAGACATATTATTCAATGCAACAGTAACTAATAAAGCTTAATCTACATATTAAGACTATTTATCAAATATAAAATAAAATAAAAAAAGTCATTTATTCTTGATAACGTTAGTAGTAAATGTCTTGAATGAATTTAGCAGCAGTCGCAGTATTTTCTGCTTTTCTGTTTAAACAAAAGCTGTTAGATAAAATGAATATTAAATTAAATTAGTTAAATATTTGTGGTTGAAATACCGGTATTAACATTTACAGTCCCAATGTCTCAGTCAAACTATGGTGGTTTTACTCAGGGTAATAATACTGTGGGAAAAACCGATCTGCTCACCCTTAAAAATAATCTTAATATACACAATATCTGAATGAATACTTTAAGTAATAATAACAATATTGATTTAAGGAACAGCTTGACATTTTGGAACTCATTTAAAAATGTAAACCAATGAGAAATCACTAGATAACCAGTTTCATACTATTGACGCAGCCTGAAGGAAGCAGATGGGGTTCAGCGACAGCTCAGACATGATAAAGAAGGGCAAACAGGGTAAGATGTTGGTATAAAATAAACAGAGTAAGTGAAACAGCAACATAATAAAAATAGATTAACAAGAAGACATTCAAGAGACAAAATGTATAAATTTCCTGTCAGGGAATGCAGCAATAAGGGATTATAATAGAGCCAGATATCAGTCCCACTATGGTCAGAGTTCTGCATTTATAGTTCCATATGTTTTCTGTAGATCAGGATGAAATTACATATATTTAAGAGATATATTTGACAGGCATCCAATAAAAAAATAACAGAATAGCAATAAGACTAGTAATTAAATATATTCAAAATGTTATAACGTTTTTCCTCTTATAATTACAGCCACTTTCAAATGATCTCATTTTATTAAAATCCTGTGACAATCGACTTTGAAACTCAACCGAAATCACAGGTCAGCCCCCCAAAACTGCACAAATTACAGCAGGAAACTCTCAGAAACACCCGCAGACACAATTATGCAGAGTCCTCAACAAGGTGACGCTTTGATAAAAGTGTCTTAATGCTTGATAGTACATTTGCATGGCTGTAAAAGCCTGCTGCATAAAAATATACAAAGTACGTGCTAATGAACTTCTGAATAACATCCACAAGGACAGACACATGCACATACATACTAAGTAGGCCTGCAAATACACACATCCAGTAGGCAACACTTTCAGCGCCAGATAACTAAGCATATGCAGACATAAACAAGTGCATGATTTTTTAAAAAATAGATGGCCTATACGGTCTTAATTATTCATGAAGGAAGCAAAATCAATGAAAAAAGTGAATTGCTCCTGAACTGAACCACATGTGATGGAAAAAACACGTCTGTCCGCTCCAATTTTTCTGGAAAAATGTGCACATTTTACTGCATGTTTTGTTTACAACTGAACTCAAATTTACTCATATGGTTCCAATTCACACCAAAGATCATCCCAAAGCAAGACAAAGATTTCCACTTCATTCTGGAAAACACAGAAAAAGAAAATCAAAGCAACCATATCAACACAACCCAAACGCACACAGTGGCTCAGATTCGATAACATAATGTCCAAGTTGACCAAAATGATGTTACAAAGACGACATGTTAAATTAGCCATTTATTGGCAATTGCTAAAAGTCTTTTTAATTTAAGAATAATGGAACGTTACAAACATTATCCACCAAGCGTGAGAATTAAACTTTAATCATACTTATGAAACAAAAAACAGAGAAATGAGCTCTTCAAGACTTGAGTTTTTTAAGGTATTCCTGCAAAATTTTAAAAAAGCTATATCCATTTAATAATTTTTTTTTACTTACTATATTTATTGGGTGTTCTGAAAAAGCTAGAGCTTAAGATGTTAAAAGTTAATTTGCTAAATTAGGCCTTAGGATAAAAATTTTTAATCTAACATACAGGCTTGAGAGACTTGAAACATCACTTTAAACCAAAAGATGGAGACTCGACTTAACATTGCCCACAGGATTGGGTTATTTTCCAATCCAATAAGTTTGGATTGGAAAATATGACTTGTGAACATCTCTGCTCAGACGTCATGGGTCTCTATTCACCATAATGCTTTTTTTTTTTTTAGCTTTGCCACTTATATTTAAAACACCCAGCCCTTAAAAGGACTGCACCTGTCATTCTTTAAACATCTGCTGCAGAACAATAGACTAGATACCTGAAATATGAAAAGACAAGACGTTGGATCGCTTGTCATTTTCAAAAACAATACTATCCGAGCTGTTTCAAGCTGTTTTTAGCTCGAGTTAAATCAAACACACCTAGACCTTTTAAGATTGTTTTTAGTGTTATTTTTACCATCGGCTGTCAGACTCCCACACAGAGGGAGAATAACGTAGAACGACGGATCTGAAACTGATTCAGGCAAAATCTGTTGTTGCGAGGGACTACTTCAACTCGAAGCACTGGACTTTCTGAGTGTTTAGAGTGATATAGCTGGTGCTACACCAACATATATGTAGTAAGCGTAAAGTTATAGGAACGTTTTAAAAAAAAAAATAACGATGAAAACAGATACACCGCCTGCAATTTATAGGTCCAGCCCAGACATTAGGTGTGAGCTGAGTGATCGTAAAACCTCAGAGTTTCTCCCTTATAACAGCACATCCCGGGGTTAACTGCACTGTGTGCAGGACAGAATATTACTGTGATGTCAGAGCAATGATTAGTCTTCTCGGTGGTATTATAGTTGCTCTGGTGGCTTCGCTAATCTGCTGATTTACTGTGCAGCCGCACCAATATCAGCAGCAGAGTAACTGCATCCAACAGTTTACGCACAAACCAATTTCGAACTCTGTCACACAACTACTCATCTCACACGCACAGACACACACACGCATACACACACACACACGCAAGCTTGGAGCATTCTGAAAAGCCAGGCAGAAAACACGTCTCAGTGGTGTGCTCCAGCCTAATCTAGAAAGGCCTTTTATCCCATCTCCTCCTTCCACTTCCACTTAAATCAACAATTTGCTGAGACCCACACAGCTAGATTACACCCTCTGCAAACGTGGCCTGCAAACACATACATGAGCTTCACTTCTCCTTTTGGTATTAGTTTCTGTTTATCTCTCACTATGGCTCCCTTGACCTATCTGTGTGTGTGTGTGTGTGTGTGTGTGTGTGTGTGTGTCAGGAAATAGCAAAAACGCATAACACACATGAGGAGGTCGGCGTGATGAAACTTATAATATACGGCTCAGGAAAAAGGCAGCGAGTCTCGGACCAGCAGTGTGAATGGATAAACTTTGAATGCAGATAAAAAAATGTTTAGAGCAACTCCCATGCAGCTGAACTGGCCAGTGGCTGGTACCACCAAAAATAAATGCTTTTTTTGAATTTTTACAGAAACATATAAAAAAAAAAAAGAAAACATTCTGTTTGGATGTCAGAAGCTCAAACCAAACCCTAAAATCATTCTCATTGAGTATAAGCTATACTGACGCTAAAAAACGTAAACCATTTTTTTAAGTCCAGTGGTTTATGCATCTGGACAATAAAACATAAACCCTGGTGTTAACAAGGTTCTCAAAGTGGTTTTTGAAAGAAGATGACAACCTTTCCAACCAATCTGTGCTTTTATGATTTTACTTTTAATCTAACGTCTTTAACCTTACATTTGAAGATGCTCTTTCAGGCCTGTAAAGTTTTAAAATCACCTCATGCTTTTTGTATCAGGTTCTCTGAAAATCATATGGTGCGACCTTGGGGTGAATTTGCTGGGCTCGTCCAATTTTGTGAAGATTACCAACTGCCCTTAATGTTAGCTACTGGTGAATAAAAAAAAAAATTCTCATTCTAGATCGGTAATCTCCAAGGTCAGTCCTCAAGGGCTCGTGTCTCGCAGATTTTATGCCTCTCCCCGGTTTACCACACCTGAATCAAAATGACGGTTCATTCCCAGGTCTCTGGAGAACTCGGTGACATGGAGAGAAAGTAATTCAACCATTTCAATACGGTGTGTTAGAACAGGGACACATCCGCAACCTGCAGAAAGTGAGCCCTTCAGGAACGGACTTGGACAACCCCTGGTGGAGCATGATGGATTTCAAATTGTTTGGGAATAAGTTTAAACTCTTTCCAGATTGATGGGCACCTGGGGAAGCTGATGTCTCTCCCACATGAACAGTTAATCGAGTGGGTTAACTACTCGATAACCAGCACTTTGCTGCGATTTAACCTTTTTTAAGTGCGTATGTTTTTTAATCCAAAATTTCTATTTTGCTTGTGTTTCAGTTTAATAGTTACTTGTCAGCGTGAGATATGTTGTGGGTTATTGAGGTTGGACTTTAATAATTTTACAGCCTGGGATAGATAAGGGTTGTTTTTTTTATGATATCGAGTTTTAAAGATGCTGTAATTTATTTTCCTCATGATTGAATATACAGGCATGTGTGTGTGCTTAAAAGTAAAGTTATGGAGTTCAGATTAAAGCATGAAAGCTCCCAGAAGTAATTTGACTGGAGACCAAGAAAAGAAGTGTTTTCATAAAGTAATCCCTGGCTAAGACTGTATGGGTTCGGTGTTTGTACTTGTGCAATGATATGTATGTGTGCGTGTGTCTGTGTGTGTGTAGTGAAGAGTTTTATTCAGGATTTCATTAGCAGGGAATAGGAGATGTTTGGCCTGGCCAGCAACCTCTGGCTCCGAGACAAGAGCTTGTCTGTAACCCAGCTAAATTGTGCTCAAGGGCAAATACTGTGGCAGTTTTATGGAGTTTAGCTGCGCTTCTTTATATATTTTTCTTGAAAAGTGAGAGATAAAGCGTGCAGAGGGCAAACTCTGCGAAGTATTTTCTTCAAGACGTCGTCCCCATGAGCTTCTTGATTAGAAAAAAGAAACAATATATATATATATATATATATATATATATATATATATATAAATAGACACACAAGCAATTTAGAATTGTATTTGCAAGTGGTGGTCATTAAATTCAGACACTTACGGGATTAAAGAGAAGTCCCAATTACTGAAGCATGAATTAACAGGAGTTTTGTATTTTGTGGAGAGAATCTGGGCTTTATTTGTTTTTATTGCTATTAGATCCAGCTGGAAATGCCACTTATTAAAAAAATATACATGATTAAAGAATAAAATACAAGTCTCTAAAAGAATATATATTTGTGGGGACAGGGCGGCTCACTTGGTAGTGGACGTGCAATATGTGCAAATGCACTCTTCAATGTGGTTGAACTTGGTTTGATACTTCCCTTTCCTTTCGTTTCTGTTGTACTGATCCAGGTACTCTTAAATAAAGGCCACTGGAGCCTAACGAATGAATACATATTGGAGATGCAGCATACTTCAAGAAATCAGGTTGTACAGCATCTGTCATTTTGGCAAGCAACATTCAGTTTGCTCATGTCCAAGTGCTTCATCCAGCAATGTGATGGATTTCTTCATGCCGAGTTTAATTCTTGCATGTCTATCTTTCATTGAACACGCTTGAGAAAGCACAAGTATGTGTATTTAGGCACTTACGCAACCACTCCCCACCCCCCACCCCCCCTCCAAGTCATTTACTTCTTCCTGGAAAGATTAAACAAGAAAGATTTGCAAATACCTAGATGTGTTTCTGTATCCTGCAACCTTGAAGGATATTTAATTGAAAGATATGAGGAAGATCAGTTTATCTTGTTTTAATCCTGACTCTGTAGTCAATGTGAATTTTGAACAGCAATCTAATGACTGGTACCAAGAAATAAACAAAATGGTTTATAGATTATTAAACTCCACTGCATACTATGCACAGAAGTAATCAGCATCTAAGACTGCTGCACACCAATTAGGCAAAACATTTTGACCAATAAGAGGTGAAGCGACTAAGTGACCTATAATGTCTTGAAGACATCCATTAGTGGGATATATTAGGCAGCATATCAACGTTTTCTTCTCACAGTTGATGTGTTGGAAGCAGAAAAAAGGGGCAAACCGAAGGATTTGATGGAGTTTGACAAGATCCCCAATGTGGTGGCCAGAAGATTTAGTTCTGAGGTGTTCAGTGGTCAGTGTCTATCAGAAAAGGTCCCCAACATTGGCAGTGAACCATTGTCAGGGTTATGGAGGTCAAGGGTCCTCGTTTCTTCTGCAGAGCAAAGACTGTTATCTGACTCCTGTATACTTCTAAAAATTGTTGCCGGCAATGTTAGAGCTCGATATGAACCTTAGAGCAACGGAAGAAGGTAGAAACCATTTATTGTTTTACATCACATTAGTAGTATCTGTGTGAATTTTGCTTACCCAGGGAACAAATGTAAGGAATGCTAGTTGGTAAAGGTAATCCGATGATTTGGGTAATGATTTTCTTAGAAACCACAGACTGTGAGTGGATGTTACTCGGTGTAACACAGTTTAATGAAAATGGTATTCTTTAAAACCACAATATGCAACTTTTATAAAAAATTAGCATTTTACATATTTGTTAAATATGTAAATATTAAAACACTCTAGCTCCTGTGCCTTCTCCCAGGGATCCCAGTAGAAAACCTCTAGGACAGACACAACCAATCAGAGCCAGGAGGAGGGTCTCAGCGCTGTCGATCATGTTCATGCACGTGCATGATTGACAGCTGGGGAACCAACACGCCAATAGTCAATTGATTAACTGTGTATTTCCTCTTACTATAAATTAAAGGATTAACAAAATTTTGCAAACTGAAACACTCTTCCAGGATGCCATATGTATTTAATTCTGCCTGAAAAGACTTTATTTGTCTTTTTAACTAAAAGACAAATACTTGATTGGTTGCTCTGCACATGGAATAACACAGTTAAAAACAAAAACAATCCAATTTAAACTCAGAATTGACTAAATATACAATTTACAACCCCCAAATAGGAAACTTGAAAGAGACTTTAAACTTGTGGAATTTTATTTCAAATAGTTGTATATTTGTTATGTTGTTACAAGTTTGAACGTAAAAAAAATTACAAAGAGTGAAAGAAAGAGCAAACAAAGAGACATAAGCTCACTGCAGGGTTGCATGATGAAGGGAAACATGTAGGAAAAATCCCTCAAGCCGTTCATTCAATTATGCCGATGGTCCCTGGAGTGGGGATCACCCACCCACCCACCAATGAAGGAGCCCTACCAACACAGCGATCTGGGACTTCAGACAATGAATGAAAAATGAGAACGGGGAAACGCACAAATTCCCCATGCTGATTGTTATAATGAAATATTTAACGCACTGCATGGATACAAATAACTGCTCCATCCACCACTCAGATAAAATCCCATATTTGGCCATCCACACTTAAGGATTTTATTTTATTTTTTATTTTTTTTTTATTCATTTCGGAAAAAAAAAAAATGTGTCCTGATTGTAAGTGCTGTGTGAGTGGGTGACCATGAAATTCCAAGTGTTGATTATGGCAGAATGTAGGTGTAGGTAATAAATATGCAGAACATTTGCAAATATGTTAACTCAGTCATTTATTTAAAATTTGTACTTGGTTTGACATGGGCACTTTATAAAGTCTGATGGTGAAATTCCATCGAACTTGACAGCGATGTGCATGAATTATATCACAAGCTTCATCACTAGTGATGGGACTCAATAAAATCTGTAAGCAAGTTAATCTAAGAGTCTCTAATTAATTAATCACATTTTAATCAAAAACTACATACTGACAAAATAAGAAACAATTTGATTCAAAAACCCCTTTTTGCTGCTAAATCATTATTGAATAAATAGGCACATGAGCTTAAGAAACACAGAAACAGACAGACTTGTAGTCATTCACTGTGCTCCAGAAATAAACCTTTGATATTTGAATCAAGGGGTTTATTACACCACGGGACAAGTTTTATATCGTTTGAGTTTCATGCCAAGTAAATATTTTGCAGCTGCAGCATCTCTGAATAAAGCTTTGAAGACCACTATCTGTGTTACAATTAAGCCGTGTCTTAAAGGTAGAATATTGTTGATTGTTCATTACGACAGTATTTTCTTCTGCACATCATCAAAAACAAATGCTATCACGTCTTTTGCCTGAAAACGGCACACGTAGACGGCAAACAGCTAGAGGTCATAGTCTGTCATTCTGTTTAACTTTCACCTGGATTTCCAGTTGCCTTAACGTGCAATTGGATTACAGTACAGCACCTCTCCGTTCAGCCCTTATTCAGCACTTTTTTCGCCCTGTTACACATTCCCTTCTTCTGCAGGCTGTAGTACATCTTTCTTACACATATACATTTCATTCAGTAACTATTACATTCATATGAGACGCCTCTTTGCCTGACAGCTTACAACATCACGAGCAGTAAAACCAAGCCCAGACAAAATACTTGACTGGTTGTTTTATTTTAAAATACTTTCCCAATCTGCAGAGTGGATGGAGGCGTCCTCCTTTGGGGACGGTCTTGTTGCATTTTGCAGATTTTGCAGGGAAGCAGCCCAGGTTAACACAACTCTGATTGCAGATAAAAATACTGACTGTCCACAGAGGTCCACTAGGGAAGTTAATAGACACGTCACATGCAATTCGTTATCTCTTCATTACATGGCAGCCTTATGAACAAAGTCTTTTCTGTTTTGAGCTATTCTATTTTTTTTTGTCTAGACTTTTTTCGTCTGTTCCTGGAACACTTCAGAGAGAAGGGAGTTAGATAATAGGAAACTCAATTGCTTGTAGGAATTTTAGAAAAAGTGGTAGACTATTATGAACTAATTCCTTTATAGAGTTAGAAAAGCATGCACTTCAACTATAGACTATTTAAAGAAAAAAATCCTGATCTGAACTCAAAGGTAAAAGGAGACAAAGATAGGATTTCCTATTTTTCTTTTCAGCAATGAATGCCAGTAACTTACATGTATCTTTTTTATTATTAGACTCAGACTCGGTCAGGTGAGGTACATCTGTGAGCCTGTCACACTGAAAAACCAGAGATTTTCCTACGATTTTATTTAATAATAAATTATTTTGTGTAAGAGAGCCAATAATCACAAAATGCCATCCCAGAGTTTTAGGTTTCTAAGCAATTCAGAATCTTGCCAGTTCATAGCCTCTAGTTTGTATCTCAATGCTGCCATTTAATTTTTTCCTACTTCCATTTTGTAAAAACTCTTTTTGTACCTATATGCCTTGAACCATTGCCTATCAGCTTATGTCTTCTGTTATTGAACTATTATTATGAATTATGGAGACATTAAAACAAAAAAAAATCTTTGATGAATATTTTACCTTGTATATATTATCAGGATACTGAATATGTTTTGTAGTTCTGTTCTTTCTTTGGGACAGTCAGCTCTCTGAAATATAACTGCTGACAGAACCAAGACACCCAGGAGCAATCTGTTGTTGGTAAACATTATTTCCTTACTGTGGACTTTGGAGAAAATTATTTTGCATCACCAGTTGTCAAAGCGGGTAGAAAATGTCCCTTAGGTCGATTTGAATTGTCTAGCCATCTGTACAAACTGGCTCCTGTTGGTGCCCCCAAAAAAGCTGGATAAGAAACAAACAAAACCGAACAGAAACGAAAAGGCTAAGGAATAAACATTCTAAACCTTAAACATTCTAAATATCCATTCTGGATTACAGAAAATGTATTATTTCACATGTACCCTGTTGTAAAATACAAAGTGGCAGTCAGAGCCTCCTACCTGAAGTTTTTAGTGGCTTCTTTTTGTCTCGTTCAGTGCTTCTCAAACTTTCTTTAACAAGAGCCATCTCAGTGAGCAATCTTTTTTTGTACAATCATAGATCCACACTTAGTTACACTTTGTTCTACAAAGAGAAAAAGAAAGACAGACTACCACAAAGACACATTCAGAGTGAGAAAACCAATGGTTTCTCCCTGCCCTCTTAAATATGGCTGCCTTGTACCTAAAATAGTGACAGCCACAGTAAAACAAACAAAAACAAACAAAAACAAAAATGTCATCACTTATGACATTTTGTATCTCATCAAATTGTTCATATACATAAATACCAAACAATATTCTTTGGTGGGTTTGCTGCTACATTGTCTGAAGGTATAAAACACAAGGAAATATGTTGTTCTCGGCTTGTTTGGCTAATTGAAATTAGCCTGGTCAGCCAGCATATCAATGATCAAATCTCAGTGGACTTTCCCTGAATTGGAACACAGCTAAGTTGGGTTTGATGTTATTCCCATTTCCAAATATCGACTTCAGAGGTAAAGAGATCAAAGCATGGACATCCAACGACATGTGCTCCTGGTTCACCACTCTCCACTTACATACCAGAAGATTTTAATTGTTTTTCACTGCGTTTCTGTTTTGAGATGGTTCTGGGTTTCCCAACTCTACATCAAAAGTTAATTTGTTCATAATTCCCTTCAAGATAGCTGAGCTCAATATCTCCATTGAGCACAACCAAAGGCTCTCCAATTACCACAAATTGTGCTAGTAGCACATTTTGAAAATCATAGCTCTTTGTAATCTAAGCTTTAAACTGCCAAGACATCTGTGTACAAACTAGACTTGTAGCACGTTGGCTACCGGTTAGATTATGACGCTGATATGAGGAAGTGCTGGTGACTGTTGAAGCTCTGGGTAATTTCCATAGAATAACTGTCTGAGGTTAAAGGCTCTGACAGGAGCTTTTAAGAGGAAGAGAATCCATTAGACAAGGGTCGCTACAAAGTGGCCAACTATTAAAAATGCAGCAGCCCCATTATTCCCTGACCAAGTCTGCAACTTCAATCTCTCTCACAGCATCACTCTTATTTCCCATCGGAACATTATCTGTCTTTTTTTTCTCCCTTTTTTTGCCACCACCATCTGTTCTCTTTTTTTTTTTGATTTGTCTCACTCTATTTCCCCATTACTTCAGATTTGTTTTTTCTTCCCTGCTTCATCCTCTCTCTCTCTCTCTCTCTCTCTCTCTCTGTCTCTTCCCACATATCTTTTATTCCTGAAACTGCAAAGGGTGAGCTCCTCTCACGGCTCTGTGCATGTGCCGACCTGCCGAAGCTTTTCCAACACTGTTCTGCACAGTGGGGCAACGGTCAGCATCCACTACTGAACACTGGTACCAGAATAGAACAGCCCACAGAGAGTAATAAATGGACATATATGGGTGGTTAGGAGAGTCCCTTTTATGCAGTAAAAACTACAGGCAGCATGAACAGATGGCAGGAGAGAGGGAGAGAGAGCCCAGAACACAGTGGGAGAAAGACAGGGAAAGGGGCATAGAAAAACCAGGGTGAGTGTTTGGTTGGGCATTAAAAGACGGCAACATAAGGCCACTCTCTCGCGTCGAAACTGGCACACAACGCTATTGAGATCAGGGCTGAAATCCAAACAGAACGGATGGCTCCTTAAACAAAGTGCACATGCTAATATTGTCAGCTGTAAAACTCCAACCGATGCAGACAGGCAGATGTGTGAGAAGAAACAGGGCCTGGGCAGAATGCATGCACGGCCATAAACCCTTTATCCCCTGTTTACTTTGCCCGCTAAACACACACAGTTCCTTGTCGGTGCGTGTGCAAGATGTGAGCTGCATAATTTATAGTCACACTTTCGGCTGAGGCGTAGTTCTTTATGTTTGAGGAAGAGGGGGAAAGGGTGGGTGGGGAGTAAGGGGGGTGAAGGGGACACAGCCACAGAGGGAGTCAAGGAACGAAGGAGAAAGTTAATATGAAACGGAAGATGAGACGATGAGTTAATCAATTTCTTTGTGCCGTCCTTGTGTTTACAGATTTGTACTTCCATCTTATGAGTACCCCACCAATCCCCCACCGCCCTCCGCCTTTATGTTTGCTCATCACAGCCAAGCCAACCACTGACCACATTTATCTAGAGCATGATGGAGAGTAATTGAATGTGAAAAGCTCATTTTTGAAGACAGGCGATATTCCACTTGGATGTCCAGGCGTGTCCGCATGTGTCATTACTTTGATATCAGCTGAATGCTGTTTCTCATTACCTTAATTAAAGCTCCTCGTGTGCCGCTGAGCATATTAGCACACTGATCTGTGGCAAGCTGATGATCGGCTGGTTGATAATTCCACTTTATTTTCTCCCCCCGCCGCATCCCCCGCCCACTTTAGACGCTCTAATCTCACTCTTTGTGATACTCATCAAAGATTCACATCTCCATCCAATCATCATCGGAGGATGAAAAGATTTTAAACCGGTGGGAAGAACAGTTACGTTTAGATGTGCTTCACGTGTGCTTGTTCTGATGAAGATCTGCACACAGAAATATACAAGGTTCAGTAGCACAGATTGAAGATCAGAGAAATAAAGACTTAAAGGGAGATTAGAAGAAATGTCAATATTAGTATGAGAGCCATGAAGAGCCAATTCCAAAATATGCCTCTGCAGTTGTAATCATTAAAACTATTTGCTGTGTGTAAGAATACTAGATGGTATGAAGTAAAGCGTCAGACAAGAGGTCCAGTCCTGAAGAATTAGTGCTCTGTATGTGTTGCTTTATTGCTGGATGACGCAGCATTTAAATATATGTGCATTTAGGAGGCTGCTACAGAAATTAGTGCAAGTCTCTATTTATATTTACACCAATTTAATGAAGTGTGTTGGAGCTAGCCAAAGGTGTATTGACTAGCGCTGTAGCAGTACAATAAAAAAAATCATGATTTGAGCTGCTTCAATCAAGAAAAATAAATATATATAAATATGTAATTTTTTAAAATGTATTTTATTAAGTTTTAATACTAGTATTATAACCTGCATCCCATAACGATGAGTGGAGTTTGGGCTGCTTGGATTTGGACATTAGCTAATCTTACTTCAGCGTCTGTGATCTTGACGTTCAGCTTGTTGTTTCAGGTGAGTAAGCTCCAAGTTACGACCTAAAAATTTTAATAACGCAGATCACGGAAAATCGCTTCAAGTCGTTGGTAGTGGAATTGGCTCAAGTGTGTTTCCAAGCCAGGGAGGAACTGACAGTGGAAAACTGATCCATTTCTTATCCAAAAAAAAGTTTATATATTCTTGTGAAATTTCAAAAACTTTAATGAACATGTGCTTTCAGTTAAACATTTGGTAAGATTCCTTTTCTCATGTTAGAAAGACTTCTTCTTATACAACTTACAGGTTAGTTCTGCAATGTATCCATAAACAAGGACCTTAATGTGAAGAGGCAGGACTCCGTTGTGTGACGTGAACTTTGCCTTCCTCATGCTGCTCCTACAGCTATGAAACCTAATTTTGGCAAAAGTGTTTGGACTTAAATTTGTCTGGATGACGTAACTCGCACATTTAATACGAGTCTAAACACAGTTTAAATGAGGTATCCAGCAGGTTGACGCTTCGCAGTGAAAGATCTCAGTTTGGGTACCGAGCAATATAAGTGAGTAATATGTAATACCGGTGCGCCAAAGGACATTTGCCTTTTCCAAGCCAGAAGTCATATTCATAATGAATTCCACTTTTTGACTTCATAAAAAGCCAAGATCTCAGATTTTATTGTTACTGCCTTAAAACTCGCTGTGCCAACGCATTCCAGCACAGCCACAGGACAACACTAACAAAGATCACAGCAACAATAACAAGCCAGCAGATTTTCTTATGGGAATATTCGATGTGCTTATTATTTTTAGTAGTAAGATGTTTTTATTCAGTAATTTCTTATGATTGGTGAGGAGGAGAGCGTGCGTCAGAAATACCCCGAATGAAAGCAGCTCATGTGGCAATTAGGAAAATCCCAAGAATCTTTTGTATCCCCCTGAACAGATTTACACAACTCAGAGAGCAGTATGCGAGCATCAGCTCTCAACTGATCCCCTCCTACCCTCTTATAGTCCTGATTAAGGAACACTGAGTTTGTACAAGAGGACATGCCGTCCCTCCACACTCCCTGCTAATGTACACTGAGTGAACCTATAGTCCATTATGGAGGCAGAGCAAGAGCAAACTTGTGTTTGAGAGCAATCCTTTTACACAGGCTCCGTCATCTGGCTGGCTTATCGTTGTTGGTTTAAGCTGGTCATTTCATAATAACTGCGTTCATAGGAAGGTCATGTGTTGTGTGCCTGAGTGTGAGGAGCCAAGTATGTTTGAGGGCTTGCACTCTAACAGAGAAAAGAGGGTTTATGTCAAGAATAATTAATTAATTAAGTTTCTTGCAGAAGTATTCGAACCCCGTGCAACATTTTCACATTTTGTCGTGTTACATTCACATATTTTATGTGAAGGACCACCATGAATTAATGCGATGCATTTACATTTTTTTTTCCTTTAAAAATCTAGGAAACGTAGTATTCATTTGTATTCACCCTCCTTTAGTGTAACACCACTAAATAAAATCATGTTGGAAACAATTTCCTTTAGCATCATCTCATCAATAAATAGTCTTCTTCTCTAAATTTGAATCTCAGTAAAAATTGATGAGGCATAAAGTTGTGCAGAAATATTAAGCAGGGTTGGGTTATGAAAAAAAAAATCTCCCAGTTTTTGAACATTTCGCTAGGTGCTACATGGCTTTCCTTTGCCATCCTCTTGTTATAATACGGCTCTTTTCTTTTATCACAATGCCCTCCCCCCCCCATCGCTCTTTGTGATTTTTGCCATCTCAGCCAATAAATTATGTATTAGGAGTGGGCATCAAGGGTAGTGGGAGTCGATGCAAAAGAGCAAATATTTTACTGGTGTGCAAAATACTCATGCATGTCAATTAAAATTCATTATCCCTTCAAATATTGTATTTTTGAAGTACAAGAAGTATGCGTAAAAAGGCACTACGATCAGATGAAATCAAAATTGAATGTCTGGCCAACATGTCAAATCTTGAATGTTGCAGAAAACTAACACTGCACCATCCCCACAGTAAAACATGAAGGTGTCAGCATCATGATGTGGACATATTTTTCTCAAGGACAAACAGTTCAGAGCTGGTGGGAAGATGGATGTGCTACACATGGAGCAGTCATGATGGAAAACTTGGAAAGCCTTCAAAAATCATGAGGTTGGGCCAGAGGTTCCCTTTTAAGCAAGACAGCAATGCTTACACCTGTAGCCAGAACTAGGCTACGTTTGGGACAAACCATATTCATTTATTTAAAAATCCCTCTCAAAACCTTAATTAAATCCAGTCAATTTGAAGACGCTGTTCATCCAGTCTGAGCTTGACATCTTTTGCAGTTTTCAATTTATATCATTTTTCATCCTCTTATGCTCAACTCCATGTTGGCCTGTCACACACAATACACCGAAAACACTGTGTTTGCAACGCGATAAAAAAAAAAAAAAAAAATGAAGACATGTTCACACTTCAGCATAGTACAATAGGTCAAATGTGAGCAAAACAAAAGAAGCTGCTCAACACAGATCACACAGTAAATGCAGCAGGTTTAGTCTGTTTTGTTGCGTGTTCTTGTGAAAAAAAAAAAAGAACTACTGTACACCTACACACAGACTTTTTAAGTCAGACTTACACAGCTAGATTGATCTACAAAGCCACTGCCAAGATCCATATAGATGTATAAGCGAGTTATTCTTGGTGCGCTAAACACACAACACTGTTCTTTTGGGACCCACTGAGCTTTAATGACAGCAAGCTGCTTTGTGAACAGGGTCAGGCGGGGGTGGGGGGAGTCACTGCTCAGACCCCACACTCGTATTACCTGCATGATAGGCTCCAGTGCTTCATCCACACAGAAGTGAACAAATGCATTCAGTCTCACACATGAATTGTGAGGAAAAGTTGCCTTTTCATGTACAGTCACGGCTTCAAACCGCACACAGAGAAGCAGCTTTTATTTATCTGCAAACGTATTTGCTAAAACACACACGCACCCTTCACAGTGCAACCACAGCTGAGAGCGTACACTCGGTGGAGGTAGGATCCAATTTGATTTGACCTTGACAGCAGAAAGAAAAGCAGAGTGGGCTGGTGGGAAGAGCGGTGGATTGAGGGATGGATGGGGTGTAAGAAATGAAGTGATGGTCCGGGCCAGATGCCTGTTGCAGATACTTGAGAGAAATTACATGACCTTGAATAGGATGGAGATAAATCATGGAAACAAGAGAGCCATGTGGGATGGAGACATCTGTACACATAAAACTGGGTGACAGGCATGCATCAAACACCAGAGGTAATCCCACCTACGTGGGCATGTGGTATAATGTCTTAGGTAATAAAAGTACGGATCACTGAATAAATCTTCAGCTTTACTGAAATGATAGTGAAACACTGCTTTATTATTTATGACAGAAAAATAAACAGGAGACAACTTTGTTTGCTGTAAACCTAACACAGTAAGGTGTGACAATGGGCTGTGCTGCCTCATTGCCTTTAGGTACTTAACTGCTAAAACTATTTAGCAGTTTTGGCTGTTAAGTAAATGAAAATGGTGGCCAGATGAGGACCAATGATAACCATTGGGTAGCACAGCAAAACAAAAACTACTAGGAGGTAATTTCTATTTGCTCGATATTACAATAATAAAAATTTATTTTTAGATTTTTTTTTCCACTTTCTTTAAAGTCACAAGTTTACATACACAAAGATAACTGATTCTTTGAACAGTTTTGGGAAAGTCCACATCGCTCTGTCAAGATAGTACTGTATGTTTTTGCTTTGAAGATGAAAATTACAAGTAAATTTATGGATTGAATATTGGACATCAATTGACCAAAAATCAAACTCACAGAGTTATAAATATACAGCACTAATAGAAGACAAAAACAATACCAGCCATCTTGCACCTGTCTTAAAAACAGATGGATTTTTTTTTTTTTTTTTTGCACATTTGCTAAAACTGTCATCATGTTATGGCAGTATTACATGAGACATACGATCTGTGAAAAAAAGAAAAAAAAAAGAAAATCAAGCTCCTCTGTAGTCCTACTGCCATCTGCAGAAATGAACAGCTCCCAGTCTCAACCAACCAATCAGAGCCAAGAGAAAGGCCTTACCTCTGGCAATAAAACGTGTGTACGCGCTGCTCAATGTGTTAATGGCAGAGAAACAATGTACTGTTACAGGAAAACCATTTATCCACCATCATCGGTTGCCACAATTGCTAGCCTGCTCATTAACAGCAGGCCCCAATGTGGCGACGGAGCTTTAGCATAGCAGAAAGCAAGTGGGAGGGTGTGAGCAGTGCATACACAAGCTTCATTAACAGTGCTAAGACCTTTCTCCTGACCCTGATTGGTGGTTTCTGACTGAGTGGTGTATTTGTAGGACCACAGGTAGAAGGCAGAGGAGCTTGATCTTTTCAGACTGTCTCATGTCATACTGTCAGGACATAATTACAGTGTAACAAATCAAAACACGTTTTTTAGAAAAACTTACCGACTGTAGCTTTAAACCTGAACTAAACAATAATGAGCAATTTTCACATTTATTTTGAAGAACAAACTATTTTCCACGACGTGTTCATTATCTCGACTGTCTTTTACATGAAGGGGAAATCTAGTGGCAGCCGTTACTGCTGCCGGGAAGCTGTCTATATATTTACTCTTCCAGTTTAGTAGAGAAAAAGGCACGCCTGTCATTAGAGACGTTGTTTATGACAACCAAATCCCTGATGTGCATTAAGAAATTATTCCCAGCTTCTGTTTGTTTGTCTGGATCGCATCCTTAAAAACATCAGTCATCTTGCAAATGTGAACACAGACAGCCTGGGATCATCGGATGAGTGGAAGATGCTGACGCTATTCAAAATATGAAATGCAAATGTGATTGCCAAAATCCTGTGAGTAATTTTTCAGATTAATTCAACTGTTTAGAGCCAAAAAAAAAGAGGCAAAAGTATGTCGAGGTGGTTCAACCAAACATTTCAGAGCCATATCAGTATAATTCAAAATCTTGCTTTGTCAGTTTACCTAATACGGTAATTATATACGCATTATTTCCACCAATCAAAGCATTATTTGTGCATTAGACTCTACGTGTCTTTGTCAGTGTTATAAACTGACATTATTCACAATTTGTGGCAGTGAGACATGGGATGTAGGGAGCTAAAGAATAGTCAAAATCTCTACCAACATGAAACAGTTTCAAATGAAGCTATCAAACATCCATTACTTGTTTTAAACCTGCCTTTTTCTGTGAATGCCTTGCAAAAGTTAAATTCAATATTTGGATTTTGTCATGATAAGCACTCATTTGTAGTGTGTGCGCCAACACAAATGGATGTATTATTGTGAAGTGGAATGAAAATGATACATATTCAGATTCTTACTTTGACTGAGCCATTTTAACTCAATAAAACACACTTTCATCCAGGAATATATGAGTATATACATACACCTACTTGACTCTGAACATATAATAAATGTAATGTGTGAAAATGTGAAATAATAATATTACCAACACTTGAAAATGTTCAAAATAAATCAGAATTAAATGGGGATGATATGTTCATGTTGATGTACAGAGTTAGTTTACCGCTACACATAAGGTTTTGCATGTCCATCACTTGTAGAGAACAAATGATGGACATACTAGGCACAATGTGTAGTGCAAGGCTTGTGGAAAACTGGAAAATGGGTTTCTGATTACTTTAGTTCAATTTTTCCAGATTTGTGAGGCAGATAAAAAAAAAAAAATGTTGTCTTGTTAACAGATTCTATCACCTGAGCTGTGGACCTCTGCAGCTCCCAGAAAGCCACTTGGTTGCATCCCTGATTAGCCATGTTTTGTTGTGGCCAACTCTTTCCAGTTCCAGAGGAGGGATTAAACAGTACTCTGTGAGAAGTTCAAAGTTGGAATTTGTTTTATAACCAAACCCTGCTTAGAAATTCTCCACAAGTTTATCCCTGATCTCTCCGCTTGTTACTTGGGCTTCATGATGCTGCTTGCTATCAAATGTTCTCTATCAAACCTTTGAGGCTTTCATAGAACAGCAGATGAAATTGCATACAGGTTAACTCTCCTTATAACAAGATTACATCTAAAGTTTACTGATTGGAATTTTTATAATCAAGTGTGCGTTTGTAAACTAAAAAGTTTACAGGTTATAGATTTTTTTTTTTTGCAATGCTCTTGTTTTAGTCCTTGAAAATGTCATATTCTTTGAAGCTTCTTGCTTTCATTGTGGCTATAAAATCTCCAGTCTTTAATGTTTGTGCTCCTTTCTCAAACAAAACTGTAATGTGCTGAATGGATCACAGTTCAACAATCATTCCTTTTACCTGCTCTTCCCACATCGAGTCCACTCAATAGCGTGATCTCTCTATTTTCACGGCATCCGACTCCCACACCGACTTTCTCCTTTTCCACTCCCCATCTCTCTTGCCCACTGACACATGCACGTTTGCTAAATATTGCTGCGAAACTGCCAACTCCTCACGTTTACTATCGTGCAAGAGAAAAACAGATGAATAGCGGCAAACAAAGGGAACGGCGGGTGATATGATGCAGGAGTAATCGATCAAGCCTTCGCAATCCATTTTCTGCTTCTTGGTGGTGGGATAGTCAGAGTGTGTCAGTGTGTGCTTTTGTGAAATGTATTCATCAAGATAGCCCATGCAAGTGCAAGTAGGAGAACTGGAATAAATCTGAAAGAACCAAGAAAGAAGTGAGCCCGTTTTTCCTGCATTCTAGGTAACTCGAGCAGTATATAAGATTCAATCATTTCTGCCAAAATGCCATCAATGGGTAGTAGATGGAAAGGGTGTGGGGTGCTGTGGAGAAAGAGAAATCAAGAGGAGGTGTTGGGAAAAAAAAAAAAAAAAAAGCACCGAAGGGGAAGTGAGGGCCCCCTGCCCTGAACTTGAACTTCCAGCTGGTGGGAGGTGGGGCGGGTTGGAGGTGGGAGGACAGGGTCAAGAACCCAGAAAGGAAGAAGAGAAAAGATCCAACTGAATGACACTGGTGTCCTCTGGTTACAAGACAGATGGAGGACGGGGGAAGGCATTGTTTTGTTTCATAAACACGTCCAGCAGTTAGTCTGACACCTTCCAAATTGTTTCCTCACAAGACCTAAAGTGCAGAATTTCAGATCTTTCCCTTTCTTTCAGGATGTGTTCTTCAAACAGCTTTATTTAGTCCATTTTGGGGCAAATGTCTACAACCTCTTGGGGAACTTGAAAAATAACTAAAAACTTTGTTTTATGTGGATTTATTTCCGATTGAGCTTAAGCTTTACATAGTTACAAGTAAAACTGAAAAAAAAAAAGATAAAAAGCAAGTATCAGTAATTGTGATGTGGGTTTAAGCCATTTACAGGATAGAAAGATAAATTTTGCGCAGTCGAGTATTAAAATAGGTCAACTTGGCTGGGTTCTCCTACCTTCGTCTGGAGATAGTGGGGGTAGTAGTAGGTGTAGTGGGGGTACATTGGCTGCTGCTCCAAACGTTTTCCCATGTAGCTAGAATCCAACCGAAGGTCCTGGAGGCTGGAGATAGAAGCTCACAGGTTGGGGTACAATCACTTCCAACCACTGGCCTGGATCCTTCAGGAGGGCTGTTTCCAAGAGTGGATGCAAGGAGAGAGCGCTCTTCTCTTGCTAGTAAGGTGTTAGATGCACGGCAAACAAGGTGGGCAGGAGAACGCACTGTGCATGGGATCTCAGCCTGATTGGAGCTTGCAAGGAGCTGTCGTTTTGAGGGTTTGGAAAGCGTGGAGCCAGGGTAGCAGAAGAGAGAGGTTGAGGAGACAGATGTGTGGGGTAAGGAGAGCAAAAATTCAGAAAGACAGTAGCAAAAGAGGGAACAATAAAGAAAAACTGAAGCGCAGGACTAAAAGGGAGTAAGAGGAGAGGGAAGAGAAGGATGTGGAATGAATGGTTGCGTTCTGCGTCCCGGTTCTTGACACTATGTGGACTAGAAATTAGACTCACTCCTCTTCTCTGGTGCCCTGAACATGCCCCTCAATTTGTCTTCCAATGTCTCTCTCTCTCTCTTTTTTGTCTCTTTTATCCGTTTTTATCCAGTCTCCCCTGTTTCTTTCCCCCTCTTAAATCTGATGAAGAGCCTGATCCCAAGGGGAGCCCAGCTGTATCCTGAAGAACACACGGCGTCCTTCTTGCTCTATCCTCAAAAGACACTGGAATCAGCGATGAACTCACACATGGATGTGGAACCGGAGAGAGAACAGAAGGAGGAGGAAGAGGAGTAGAGGTGGAGAGAGGGTGGTCTGGAGCTGAAGCTGTGACTGTTTTTTTTCCCCCCTCACTCCCTCCCTCTTTTGTTAAGCTCCAGGGATAGATAGGTAGATATCGCTGGAGTCTTGCACGGAGGATGAGCAAAGAGGAAAAAGCCTCGGTAAAAGGCAGATAGCCTTATCCAGACGTACTCTCTCACAAAAAAAGAAAAAAACGGAAAATCCCTCCTCATCCACAAGGTGCCCCTTCAACTCTTTTCTCTCTTCTTCTCTTCCCCTCGGCGATCCCTCTCTTTCTTCTCAGGCTCTTTCCCTGACGGTTTGCTTCCCACTGAGCCTGGCAGCCGTCACTGTGTCTGTGACTGTGTGTGTGTGAGTAGTGGTGGTGGTGGAAGCAGCGGCGGCGGCGGTGTGGTATGTGTGTGACTGTGCATGTAACTGAGAGGGGAACGTGTTTGTGTGGCTGCTGGCGTCTGCTCCGCTCTGCGTGCGGAGGCATAGAGGGGCTAGGCTTCGGCGCAGCTACGCTCCTCCCTCTATCCCTCTCTTCCTCTCCCCGTTGTGTCTTTCTCTCTCTCCCTCTGTGTTCATCACGGAACTATAGGAGGGTGGGAGTGGTCGGTCCTGCCCTCCTTCAAGTTTGTGTGAGTGCGTTTGCTCTCAAAGGAGGCTGAGAAAGACATGCACTGACTGTCCGGCTGGGGAAGCAGATGTGGAGGAAAGAATGAAGAGTCTGAGATTGGCCCAGTGAGAAGGCAACACACAACTTGGAAACAGAGAGAGACCCCCACTACTGGCACGTTGTAGGTCCAGCAAAGCTTGAATCAAATTTCCGAGGATGTTTTAATACCTAAAACATTTCACTCATGCAAGAAAACTCTGACATGTATGACCAGGCAAAAAGCCCACAACAACGCTCCATTCACATGCCCAGCAAAAGGCCACAACTTGGAGAGGGTGCAGAGTCAAGTGGCTGTGTGGCACAGTGACCCACTGACACAGTGCTGCCTGTTACATCATGTAACCAGGTTTAAGTAGCGCTCTTACATAAGCACAGTGAGCCATGCATGAAAAGGTTCTTCTGCCCTCTGACTACAGCAGTATGCGTGTATATGTGTGTGTCTATGTGTGTGTGAGTGAAAGTGTGAGAAGGGTTGCCAAACAATGCAAGCACACTGCAGAGGAAAAAGGGCACAGGAACAGAATGCAAAAATGCACCCTTCTCCAAGATACGACCTTCTTTTCTTATGGTCAGTTGCTCTCCAACAAGCCTGAGATCACCCTCTTTCCAACGTCAAGTTCTTGTGTGGGACCTTTTATGATGTTTAGGTTTATGTTGATATCTTATAGGAATTCCATCCGTCTATAGCTGCTTGTCCGTGCAGAGTTATAAGGAGGCTATATAGGAATTCCTTCGACCTTGTTGTATATCATTATTGGCTGGGTGGCTTTTATTGGCTATTATTACCTAATGAGAGTGCACAGAGTCTTCGTGTCCTTGATTAATCTTTTGAACTTCCGTTCTTGGTTGGTATTAAGTTTCTTTAAAACAGACATAGAGCAAGTAAAAGTAGCTGATTATTACGCAACTTGATGTCTTGTGAAATCAGTTTTTGCAATGTCTCCAGATATTTGAACGGCCTGTCGTCAAGTATTAACTCCATCTCTCTTCCTATCAAGTCTAACTGGCTTCCTGGTGAATATTGAAGAAAAGCATCCCCACAGCATGATGCTCTCACCACCATGTTTCACATAGAATGGTGTGTTTAGGGTGATGTCCATTTTCAGTTTTGGTCCACACATGCACTTTTTCATATACTCCACAGGTTTGCAGTTGTGCCATACTCTTGTAATCTGTGAGAAGCTTAGTGATGTTTTGTAACCTATCCCTACTTTTACACTTCACTACACTCAATCTCTGACCTGTCACTTGTGTTCACTGGTCTTCTTTTGCTTCCTGCTGCTAGTTCACTAACCTTCTCTGACAACAATGAGATTTTCACAGACTGTTTGCTTGCATTGAGATTCAGTTACACACATTCATGTTGATTTCTAATTAGATGGCTTCTGACGGCAATTTCTGCCACTGGAGTTGATTTATTGTGGCGGTATCAGAGTAAATGGCACTGAATGCAAATACAAGGTATTTTTTCAGGTTCTTAATTATAAATAGATACGTATTATTATTTTCCCTTCACTTTCGAGTTATAGATTATATTATATTCGTCTATCACACAAAATCAAAATAAAATGCATTAAAGTTGCTATTATATGACAGCATGTGAAAGTTAACGGGGTAGTAATAATTACAGGTCACACACTGTCGTCACATTGCACCATCCACTACTGTTTCCAACGTGCCACTTTCAATTTTGCCCTGACAATAAAAAAAAAGAGTTGTGATGTTGCAAGCACCAATATCTGAGTGAGCCAATTAATTGAGCTGCACTACCTGCCTGCACACATAGCAGCTCTGCATATGACTCAGGAAAAGTGGTGGTGACAGCTTAAAATTGAACATTATGCCAGGATTGTTTGCCCAGTTACAGGCAACACGGTTAGGGTTGAATAAATACATGACATTCATGAATATTTCAACCATTGTTACTGATAATTAAGCCTTCTAAGATACTGAAGTTTAATCGGTAAAACATGGGAATGAGGAGGACAATGAGCAAAAGTATAGGCAGGTAGGACAAACCAAGCAAGACCGTAAAAATGTCCCAATGCGTTTTGTTCATTTCACCAGAAATATGACAACTACTGGATTTGGCAGTTCAGTGGGTGGATTTTGGCTAAGTAGATGAATGACATGTTTAATTCAGGATCCGCCCAAACCCTAGATGTTATTATGGTGAAAAGAAAAAATGAGACAAAAAAAAACAAAAACTAATGGAATAGATATCAGTAGAGGTGGGGGAGGACAATGAATCAATGTGTTGACCTTCTGTTGTCATAGCAAATTTAGTCAGGGAGGAACTGTACATATCTATTTCAGGAACTTTTTTGTAAGACAATAGAGTAGTTCAGGTAAGTATAATTTGATCCACATTTTAGCTGATTTGGATTTCTCTGTAAAAAGTAAAAGACCTCAATATTATATATATATATATATAATATATATATAATATATATATAATATATATATATATATATATATATATATATATATATATATATATATATATATATATATTAGTCATCCTGATGTAAAGATGTAAAGAGGCATACATAATTATGTACTGGCTTTAAAAACAGCATTTTACTATTTCTCATTTAAACTGACTTTTGTGTTCTATATTAGTGAAACCTTAGACTTACCTAAGACCAGAAATTTGAAAAAACATCCCAACATTTCCAAATCCAGCATCTTCAATGACAGACAGATGCTAAACGCTGAAAAGCATTAAACAAAGAGGTGCATTATTGCACTATGTACAGTCTTCCCATCTCATTTCTCACAATAGGACACTAAAACACCCTTAATGTTTACATGAAAACATTGAGATGCCTTCAGTGTTTATATGTAATGCCTTTGATAAGCAGTGGCACAGTTAGAAAACTAACTGAGATGAATGTCACCATGTTTGATGCAGATAAATATAGCAAATAAACCTTCAAAATGAAATTTATGGTACAGCACACCATGTGGCAAATACATAACTGGGTGATGAAATTATAATAAATGCTACTCTAAATCTGACTGGCGAGTAAACACAATGATCACACTCTTCACAACTGTGTGTTTTGTCCTAATTGAGATTTCAGGAGACCGACAGGATTCTCCCCATCTGCACCCCTGCCCCCTTGTCTTCTCTATGCACTGATGTGTGACGTGAAGGCAGCTCTGAGTCTGTGTTGTAACACAACGTCAGCATCATGCCCGCAGGCAAGCCTGGACAAAGCACTATAATTTGCTTATATATTATTTGCCATTATCTACGTTGCCTTGTTAATCGTTTCAAGAATTGGACCATCTTATTTTTCCTCGTGACACAAGAGTGTCTCAAGCACTGCATAAATAACATGCTGTAATTTCTGCAGCATATCTTTGAGCCATTTCCAAGTCTTGAACATTTCTAATGTGTTCTGTTGTTCTGAAAATGTTGAAACGGAATGTTTGGAGGCGACTGATCCTGATGCAAATATCTATAAATAATATCAAAAGCTCTCTAGAGGAAGGAAGTTACTCATCAGGAAGAGGGCTACTCAGTTTAAACTTGGTATCCAAATAGGAGTCAGTGGGTGACTAATTCACAACTGAGAGCAGCTGCAGTGGTCAGGCTGAAGCCATCACCTGACAAGTAGTTGAGATAAGCGTAAATACACAATATCAAGCGTGGTCTAAAGTGACGCAGGTTGCTGCGTTGTCAGGCACACTCATCAAGCAAAAATGCAGCTTTGATCGGGGAGCAGCTGCGCTACAGAAAGAAGAGAAGAAATTGCCAACCGTAGGTAGAAGTGAGAGAACAGAGCAATGATTCGGTGTTAAATGGAGTGCAGCTTTGAGCTAAAATATCAGTACGTCTGCCAGAACACGAGCTGTCAGCTCACAGATATAATTATCACTGTGTTAACCATCCTAATTTTTTCCATGTGGGAATTTGTGGTCAACTTTAACATGCATATAAGTAGTCATAAAGGTATTTAGTTGTCAGTGAAACCAAAATTTTAATCAAATGACGGTGATGGTTGCTTACTTCACAGAAAGTCAGATGGGCTTAATGAGCTGTATCCCAGTTTACTATCCATGTGGGTTCGTTTTTGAATGTTTTTCCAAAAAACTAAACACCATAATTTATGTGAGAGCAACTGGAAACTCATTGCTGAAGGAATGTTTGTGAAAACAGCGCTGTCTGTACTTTAGAATAAATCATTTTAACCTAGAGAAAATATTTAGAGCATATGGAGAATAAAGCTGTGCTTTTCATGAAAATCTCACCGGAACAGTTAAAGGTTAGAGTAAAACTTTCAAACACGCTGTAAAAATGTAAATCAAACAGCATGTGGATTATCTGCCAGACAGAAACTAAAGTAAAATTAACTCCAATTATGTTAGACTGCTGCCTGAAACAGAGTTAACATTAGCTTTCTAGAAGTGAAGCGTCACAATTGTTTGTGTTTTTTTTTTTCAGTGTGGAAATGCTTCCCTGAAGTGGAATTTTATTTTCCAAAAACTGAAGGCATGAAAAAAAATTCTGATGAGTTGGGATGAGGATAGTGAGTATTTTAAAATGTATTTTCATCTCATTGTGAGCAGCCATTGGTTGGGCTCTCAAAAGCACTCACCCAGACTTTATGGAAAGTGACACAATCTCAGGGACCCATTAAGCGTGACTGCCAGATTATTTTCAGAAATGTATAGTTTTTCTTAACTTTTTCTACTAAGACTGTTAAGAAACCGCACAAAATGAATGGTAGCTATCGGCGCCACTAGTCCATCCAGCTGTATTGCAGAATCAAAGAGGTTGCTATGGATAAAGTCAAAGACAAAATCACAGCCTTGTTTCACATGCAGCAGTATGAAAATAGGCAGCGCTTTGTGAGAGCAAGCGTTCAGGCACCCCCGAATGGTTGCAATGGGAAATTCAAGGATTTCTCAAACGTGCATGAAAGAATCAAATCAACACTGCAGGTATATATTTGTTGAGGGAATAACATCATAACATAATATAAAGCTTTAAAAAGTAGATTTTACATAATACCCTTCCTTGAAGCAAAACTACTGTGTGGAGGAGATCAGGGGGAAAATATCCAAACCAAGAATCATTCTCTACAGCTTTGCACTAAGAGGAGGTACAAACACTGACCAAAGCAGTTTGACAGCCATTCACCAACTCCATGCACAGAATACCAACCAACCAGGGAGTTCAGGAATGTGTGTGTGCGCTATAAATGAGTAGCAGAAGAGGCAAAGTTTTCCTAGGGATCTTAAGATTCAGCTGACAGTGCAGTCTGGAAACACAAAGAGAGAAAATTGACTCCTTTAACTGCATAACACGGTTCTATTGTAAGAGGAGCCATCGCTACATCTGCTACCAAAGTAAAGCTTCCTAATTACCATGTCTACTGACGGGGCAGCCACAGCGATGGTGGTAAATACACAGCGAATAATTGCTTTAATTTTAATATCAAATGATGTCTTCAGTACAACCATTAAGCAGAAGGTAATTGTCTGTTACAAGTTCTTAAGGAGAGTATATGTAGCCTTTTCTAAAGAGAGATAGATTTTTCTAGTCCGCTCTTTGACAGATTCGAGACAAAGCCCGACAGCTGGAGCCAAATATCAAAGGGTCTGCATTGACACTGTGTATTCGTGATGCTCCCAGTCATCAAAGCAGTTTTCAAATGGAGCAGGAAAGGCCATGCTGCGTCCCGGGGATGTGTTCCTCTCATCACTGACCACCAGATGTACAACAAACACAGGGACAGAAAAAAAAAAAAAAAAAAAGAAAGAAACAGTCGCGTAAAAAAAATAAAAGCTCACATCTTAGCTCTGTTACAGCTGGGAAAACATAAGAGGTTATAATAACCAGAGGCCTCCTTTACAGAAGCTGCTCTGGTTTTCAGGGAAAATACTGGCCGAGATATCATCGCACACGCACAGTGTGGTATTTGCACAGAGCAGATTTACACTGGTAAATGGGCTATTACATGAAATTGCCACACACACACAGCATGAGGGGAAACAGTTTTTTTGTCGGTCTCATGGAATACAAGCAAAGAAAAGAATGCTGGATAAACAGTTTTACTTTCTTGAAGTCAACTAAAGCAAATCATACATATATATATATATATATATATATATATATATATATATATATATATATATATATATATTTTTTTTTTTTTTTTTTTTTTTACCAAACATCAAACACATTAACACAGATGCATCCCAGCAAGAAGAGGTCATTGAAAGGTAAGGCTAGGATACCTAAACCACCAAATAAATACAAATATAGCTGAAGTCTTAACTTTTCATCTCTGCAAGAAATGCTTTTTGAATGGCCTCTATGTAGTGTTAATAGAGCAAACCTTCACAATAAGAGACTTTTTGAGGTATGACATTCTCTGAACTGAACTGAAAATAGCATAAAGCCACAGAAAACTCTCTGTTTATAAAAACACACAGCTGTCCGAATGCATGTTCATGCTGCAATATAATTATAATTATAATTTAACACAGAAAAGTGTGGCATGATTGTGGGATGAAATTATGAAATTACTACTACCTGTGGTGACTTGAGTTTTTCTGTGTTTATTTTAGGTTTCTGAGTCTTTTGAGTATCCTTTGTCCTGTCTACTCTTTGATTGTTCCCAGGTGTGTCTCGTTCCCTGATTACCCTCTGTGTATTTAATGTCACCTATGTTTCTGTGTCTTTGTTGGGTCCTTGTTGTATCTGTCTCGTCTTGTCGTCTTGTTGCTTCGTCCATGATCATTCCAGAGTTAATGAGCCTTAGCCTTCCGGTCTCTCTGTGCTGCCTGGATTTTGGACGTTGTGTTTCTGGATTCATCATTAAAACCAACCTTATTTAATTCCAACATGGGTTCTCTGTGTCATCCTCACCACATCTACACCGCACTTTGTGACACTACCTATAATAATGGCAAAACTGATTTTGATTTAAAACTGATATGGCTGTGATAAATTTGCAACTATAATCATGGCACAACATTACTGTAATGGTACACATTTAATAGGTCGCAATAGTGAACATTATCTGAGAGATATTTTATTTTGGAATTAAAAAAATAATTATGAGTCAAGTTAACCTCACTAAGCGAAACCGTTTTCAGCTCGTCTTTGATCACCTTTGACAAACTGCCAGTGATGCTTATTTTGGCAAGGCTGTTTACACTTTTCTTTTAATTTGAGAGCAATCCACGTATTAACTCTGCTTCTTGAGGGGAGTCACATCAGGTCAGTAGTCCGTTGTTATGTCCCAGGATAAATTATGCCCACAGTGTTAATCTAATGCAGGTAAAAATGTACCAGGACATACTTAAAGCTGGTTTAAGTGAAAGTGCCTCAGAAACATTTCGAGGATCTATGGATAATTCCATGAACTTTATTGCTGGACCTAATTTAAAACACAATTTTGGATTAGAAATGTATCTTTCTTCTCAGTCTTTCTCCAAGTTAAGTCTGGGAAGTTAAGTTCACTAAAGTTAAGCAAAACAAGAAATTTTGACATAAATAGGTTGCACCAGGAGCTGAGTTGTTTTTCTATAAAATATCTGAGCTCAAAACTACATATTTTTTATCCTTAAATCAGAAAAATGCTTAAGCAAACCCTGGGGTGACTTTGTAAATTTAGAAAACGCACGGAGACATACAAAGGAAAATTAAATTACACAGTTTTAGATGACAGTAAAATAAAATGAAAAACTCAACTGTCTAAAAAAAATGTTCAGCATAGTAAAAGCTGAAACATACTCATTAAAACGGTCTCAGCACACTTCTGGCCTGCAGTGTGGTTATTTAATCAGAGCAACGCAAAAATCAACCACTGTTGAAAACATAATGAAAATCAAAGTGGTTCTACATACATAAATATAGAGCCAAAACTATTTGCTCCTCTACTTTGACACATGTGTACTTGATTGCCATCCTATTCTTAATGAATAAGGCTTAATAGGATGTTGGCACACACTATGCGACAGCAGGGCTAAAAACTGCTCTACTGCACAGCCCTCTTTAAGTATCTTTTGTGTGTGTGTGTGTGTGTATATATATATATATATATATATATATATATATATATATATTCTTTTTTCATATTTGTCCCAGTTGACTAATAAAATATGTGACAGACTATGATCCACGATCAAACCAAAATGATATGTATTAGATGCATATAACGACATTGGTGGTACAGGAACTGATGCCAAAATGAAAATTGTCCCTTGGCAGACGCCTCTTATTCCATTGCTAAAATGTTGGGTATTAAATGTTCCAATGAAATTTTTACAGAGGCACAGGTTGGTTCAAAAAATGTTACATCAGTATTAAAAAAAAGAAGAAGAAAAAAAAACCTTCTAAATATGTAGCAACTACTGGTGAGAAGACATCCAACAGTAACAGATTTTATTGCTCAAGATATTTCCTCTCAAATTAATGGCTTATTTACTTTACCTTTATTTATATTTGAACTCTCTTAAAACAAGTGCTAATCTGTTCATGGTCATCACAACACTTGCTTGCATGCATTTAAAATGTACCCCTACCACTTTCAATTTATTTATATGGTGGCAATTTGGGACCCTGTAAAAGATGGGAGAGGGAGGGAAAGATTGATGGACAAGATGTAATTTGTGTTTACTATCAGCACAAATTGCAACCAAGCTCGCTAAACTGAGATAAATGTTCATCTTACTAGAGCTGGAGGACTTTAAAAGCTTTAGAGGGTGTCATCTGTGTAAGAAAATTGAAAAACCATAACATTTTGCCAACTAATGGAAGGACATAAAAAGAAAACAATAATCAACCCTCAATTAAACCTTGTGTATAGAGGTGGAAACACGGGAGAATTGTCTTCCCTGATAGAAAATGTCCCATCAGACCGAAAAGGAAAAAAGGCATTCTAATGCAGTGCCAGAGACATCATTCAGAACTTTCAGTCTGTTAAATTATAATTTTGTGATTAACAATCAATGCCATCAAAGTCATCCCAGAGATCATGTAGACGTCCGTGCATCACTTAAGGGTCATTTTATACTTTAAAGCAGCCTCTTTGAACAGGATCTCAGCAACCTTCACCAATAAATTACAGACAAAAGGCATAATTAAAACAGAATGATACAGACGGAGGTGGCATAACAATTTGGGTTCTTACCGTAAACTGAGTCAGAACATAGTTTGCAGTGGACATCATAAGACATAGGGGTCAAGGCAATGGTATGAGACCAAAGAGATACCAGGTTACAGTTTGCGACAGCCGCATTTAAAATGATCTTCATTGCAATGAGAGCATCTGAAGTATCACTTCAATCCAATAAGCTCTTGTATAGCAGTGCGTAATTCATTGCGGAACAGAATCAAACTGGAGACAAATCACCTTAGGCCTTTAGCAAATCCCTCTCCTCCCATCGTCTTTTCCACTCCATCCCGCCTCCTGCTTTTCCTCCCACCGTCTCCTCTCAACAGTGAGCCACATCTCACTTTTACACAAATCTTCACTTTTTTAAAAAAGAGGGGAAAAAAAAAAAAAAACGGAAAAAAAAAAAAAAACGTGTGTCAGTGGATTCATTTGAACAATTATGCAAAACAGACAGGAGATGAAGCTTTTATTAATGTTAGAAAAGTGTTGCATCAGATACTGCTGAAGTTCATTAACTGACTCCAGCTGAAGACGAATGCATTCTTATTAGTTTGATGTCATCATGGTCTGTATCACATTATCTTCTGCGTCAATGCAAAGCTCCCCATGGAACGTATGCCAAAGTAAAATATGGGAAAGGAGTGGTAACTCACAGCTAATACTGTGCAAGTTCAAATTGCTTTGTGTCTTTTGTATATTTTCTTTCTGGGGATTTATATTGCTTCCTAGAAACTTGAGTACTTTTCATGCCATCATTTCTTAGTGGTAATAGAAAAACATGTCTCTGCTTAATAGTAATTATCTTTTTTTTTTTTTTTTTTTTTTTTTACTTATTCCTTTCTTTGAAATCAGATTAAGTCCTGCAAAAAACATTGAGTCATTTTGCCTGCCGCCCGACTCTTAGTCTCGCTGCAGGTACAGAGCCTGGGAAGTGATGGACCATTACTGACTGACAACAGCCCATGCTTTTTGTGGCTCGAAGGGGTAATTAATTTCAGCAAACGACCGCCACGTCTGTCGGCTTTTATAAACGAGCGTTTACGCGCTATGGACAATTTAACCACTCCACTGAGCCCGCCTTGACAGAGATGTGTAAGGTTATGTGTGGGAGAGAGAGAAAGACAGGCGGAGGTGAGGAGAGGGGCTGGGGACCATGCGGCTTGGTGACTGATGGAAAATTTAATCAATAGAGTAAGCACATTTACTCTCATGATGCTCGCCCAACATTCATATTCATGGAGCTAATTCTCTCAACGCCTACTCTGTTGCTCACCACAAAAATTAGAATGCATGGAAGATTTCACTACATCTCATCAGACCTCATCAAAGACCAACATCATCACTGCTAATTATGTGTGGCGTGATGGACTAAACATCATCCTCGTACTCTTGTTAGATAATATTACTCTGGATCGGAGCTTAATTTGATATCCCAAACTGACTGCTTTCTCCTACACTCTGGCACATGTACCTGCTCTGGCTAATTTTCCCTTTGTTAAGGTCAATGGCTGGATTACGCACGCTGCATCAACCTCATCGGGGAAACATTGACTGCATTTAGAGCTGTAATTTCCCAACAACGACCACCCTTTTCCACAATAAACTTTCAAGAGTTTCATTCTACGTTCTTTCATGTCTGTTTACTGTTCACACAAATTGGACCCCGTTCACTTCGCGCCTGGCACTAAAACGCGTCTGAGGGAGTTGATTGTGTCCAGACAGCATCAAATACAGGTGTGAACACACTCGTGAAACGCTGAAGTTTTCTTTGGACCACCATCGCAATTGTGTCTGCATTTATTTGGCTGAACGTATCGCGTCCTCGGGGCACATCAAAGGACGCCAAAATAGCGTGATGTGATTCCTCATAGCACTCTTACCTTGATGGATCTTTGTGCCAACAAAAAGGAGAAAAAAAACAAAGCTATTGTCAAAACTAGCACTTCTGTCTGTTAATTAAAACCAACTTTTTTCCCCCTCATTAAAAGTTTTACTTGTTGCAAAAACAAACTGTCTTGTCACTACATTACACAGTTACTCATGCAAAGCAGCAATCTTCAGTTACATTTATGCAGCACAATACATTTGTACAAATGAGTGGTCAGCAGTTATATTCTAGTTCTACTATATCTGTCCGCTGATGCTTAGCTTTGAAAAGTCTACACATTATGCTATTTTTCAATTTTATTTACTCTCTCGCATCTGTTAAGCTACACAGTTAAGCTCAACTCTACCTAATTGTGACTCAGATGAATCTCAGGGAAGCTTCTATTTAAGTAATGATGTATGTATGTGTGGTGTAGCGGACCTGTTGATTGCTCAGCAGAGAGCCAACAGAGACACGGCTCTGTGTTTATTTGCATGTAAAGTGGGGAAACTGTAATCTGATCTCTCAGGATAACTTTTAATGGTGATAATGTGACGATGATTGTTGTTGGGCTGTTCTACTGGCATCTTGATCAGCCACAACGCATGTTAATACCAGGTCTGAACAGGAGTCATAACAACAGATCAATGTTCCCCATATGACCTCAGACAACCCATTTTGTCTGAGGATTCTGACAGAATCAGAGAGATCTTTCTCTAAATGTACTGATATTTCAAAAGGCTCTTGATGCCATGTATACTAACAAGGTTTCATTGGAATATAGCCAAAAAACAGACCCAAAGCATTACAGATCCTCCACCATACTTAAGAGTGGAGAAGAAGTGCTTTTCCACACATTTGTCTTTTGTTTCACACCAACTCCACCTGGAGTGTTTGCTGCTGAAACATTTCAAGTTTTACTAAAGCAGATGCTTCCAGTTGAAGTCCCATTGTAGATTAGCAAACGCTGGTGTTTCTCCCAAACAAATGGTTGACATGTAGGTACCATCTAGTGGTTAATTTTTGCTTATCTTCAACATTGAGCTTTGAATATTTTTAGCCCTCCTTATCGTCTTGCTCACTGTGCGTTGTGGCAAGAATAACATAGATCCTTGTCTAGCTGAAGGACAGGCGTGTCTGTGTCTCATCATATTTAGACTCCAGGCAGACAAAAAGATGGATTGCTCAGTAGAAAATTCCCAAAAACCGTTTGCCAGGGGCGCCAACGAAATAGTCAGTTTGTGCACAGAATACCATTACAACTTTGTCTGCAAGATAGGTACATCTCTTTTGAAGTAACAACAAAATGTTAGTAATATCTGCCTTCAACAGGGGAGCAACAAGGTGCAAAATAAGGTTTTACAGTTGCATTGTTAAAACAGCTGAAAAGAAAAACAATCCAGAAAAAGCACAACTGAGGATGAAGAAGACCCATTCGCTTACTTTTGCAAAAAAAAAAAAAATTCACCTGATGAAGAGGGGCAGTGGTATGGGGTGTTTTACAAACATTGAGCTTCTTTGATATTTTAAGTTGATAACTAAATTAAGCTCGCAAACGTTTTGGTTGCTGTGGTGTTAGGAGCAGCCTTTACCATAGAGCAGGGTTGCAGTCTTGCACACTCTTATCAACATTTGTGAAGTCCCTCCATTTACATCTTCCAATATAGAGTCAGCATGTCTGTAATAATTTCATGATTTATGTCTGCAAAGTGACAGTGAAATATCAAATAAAGTGAGGCGTCTCTGTAAACGGCTGATACTATAACTCAACACCATGTAGCATTGCTCCCCCTCCCCTCTCCTTCGTAATTTCTAGACCCAGAGGAGTGGAGGGCCACACTGCAGTTACCCGGCGCTCGGTCAGCCAAGTGCTGTGAAAACCTTTCTGTTTGCCTCTAACAATATCAGGTTGCCAGACTATTAGAGCTTCAGCCCCAGTCGGCTTTGTTCCTCCTGCCAAAGCGAGTTACACAGCTTGCCTCAATGTCGGTGTTTTCACAGCTAGACATACATTACTGAGTGACATCAAGCCTGGGGGTTTATAGATCTGCAGGATTGTATGACAGGACCCTTTATAGCTTTTGCAGGACCATATGACAGCAGTATGCCAGCCTTGGCGCTTGGCAGCCTTAACAATAGTAAACCACAGAAAACAAACTAATATGGGCATATGAGGGGCCCAACAGCAACAGTTGTTTCCATAGCTAAGATAGTAATAAGACATAGCTTGCTGTTTGACATATTAACAAAGAAGTAATTTTGGATGTTAAGTGTTGTTTGTAGAAAAGCTCTTTAAATAATCTCTGAGGGCATCTGCTGAGTTTATATGTACATGTAAATTCATTAATTTTGTCCAATGCAGTGAAACAGTACAATAAAAAATTATTGAAAACATTATGAAAATGAGGTACCAAAAGACCAAAAGGCATAAGAATTAAAACAAATAGATAAAACATGTCAATATTCCGTTAGCGTAAATTCACACCTGTTTTTGTCGTAACTGAGAGCATATAAAAAGACGTACCATGATCAAGAACTGTCTCGTAATGGGAAAAAGTAAATGGCTCTATCAAGACCTGCACAGCCGCAACTGTTACAAACAGAATTCAAACCTTGTGAATGTTCCAGTGAGCACCATAGGGGCCACAATTTGTAAGTGGAAAGATCATAATTTCAACAGAAACCAGTCACAAAGTGGCACTCCTTGCAAAGTTTCTGACAGAACAGTAAAAAAAAAAAAATAATCACAGGAGTTGTCCAAAAGCCAATGGCCACTCACAGAGAGAACTGGAATCAGCTGAGCACAGTCTGATTCCAGTGAAAACAATAACTAATGCACTCCATCACAATGTGGTCCTGTGCACACAAGAGTCCATTACTGGAGAAAAAGCATTTTGAAGCTTGTTTGAAGCTTAATGCCAAAAAGTCAAGGATATACTGGTGAAATATAATCTAGTTGAATGAGACAAAAATACAACACAAAAATACCTCTTTGGATGTCATTCCACACTTGACGTGTGAAGGAGTACCACTGTATATTGTTTAAAAAGAATGCTACGCCATTAGCGAAGCTTGGAGGTGGGTTCATCATGGTGTGCTGCTGTCTTTCAGTAAGTGGTTCTGACAGACTTTATCTATTGTACAAGGAACTTCTGAAGAGGAAACACGGACGAGCATTTCAGCAAGACAATATACCCCAACAAACTAAGACAAAAGAGATAAAAATAAAGCTGCCCAGTCAGCAACCTGACTTTATTCAGGTTGAAAAACTATAGAAAGAACTGAAGATCAGAGTACAAAGAAGAAGCCCTGCAAAGCTTTTGGCACTTAAAGACAATTTGTGTAAAAGAATGGGTCAAAATTTGGAGCTAAGCTTCCAAATCCTCTTAAAGTTGCCCTCACCAATGAAAGGCTTTTCTTCTAAGTACGGAATACATTTCAGTAAGTGTGTTCAGTATTTTTTTCCATGTGTCATTCTGTTTTATTACGCAAAATTTATGGAGTAATTTGCTGTGGTTTCTTTGTATGTGGGTCACATTGGATTGCTACCCAAAACTTGTGTTAATATCCTGTCAATAGCCTCATTAGAAATATATGTGTGATTTATGAGAAACTCTCATAAAGGTGCATAGGTTTTTGCATTAGTATAAGCAGAGTAATATGCACCTTTCTCAGAAGACCTTCATCTCAAAGTGGTCAGGAAACGAAAAGAACTAAGGAGACGTGAACAGAAGGGATCGGTATCATCATAACGCCAACAATGACAAGTCCAGATGATAATCAATGGGTCAATTGGTGAAAGGCAATTTGCATTAACAAATTACCTGTGCAATATACACTACTCAAAAAAATAAAGGGAACACTCAAATAACACATCCTAGATCTGAATGAATGAAATATTCTCATTGAATACTTTGTTCTGTACAAAGTTGAATGTGCTGACAACAAAATCACACAAAAATCATCAATGGAAATCAAATTTATTAACCAATGAAGGCCTGGATTTGGAGCCACACACAAAATTAAAGTGAAATGTTCCCTTTATTTTTTTGAGCAGTATATATGCATGCATTTATGCTTGTGTTGTACATTTAACTGAGAAGTCATTTTAAGCATTTAACCATTTTAGACTACCAGGAGAAATTACGGATCCTTTAAAAAAAATAAATAAATAAAAACGCTGTGAAATTACGGCACAGTCTATAAGAAACTCTTCAGTAAAATTCTTTTTCCTCTTTTCTCCATACAACTGTACCTCAAAACCTCAAAAACAACAACAACAAAGGAATAGTATTTATTAGAAAACAACAAATGGATGTCATAGGTAAAGTGATACAAAAGTGTTCCACAATAAAAAGTCGTTTTCCCTATACCTGTGGTACCGCACTGAACTGTAGCTCGGCTCAACCTCGGCTGTTATTTCCACTGCCGCCTCCCTGCTCCATTAAACCCAACAAGCTTAACTCAATGGCTTTCAATCTACACAGCAACAACTTCTGCCTCATACCCTTGTGGCTTTTAACTGGAGAGGGGCGATCAGAGATGGGACAGGAGGCTGGAAGAGGGGGATTGAGTTTCCCTTGTTAACGCAGAAATATGTCATGCACTGTGCTTGTTAACTTGAAAAGAAGAATCAGTAAAAACAGTTTCCTTCACGTTTCCTACTGCTGAATATGGAGGCATTACTCTGCAGGGACCATCACAAAGATTTACTATCTGTAGTAAAAAAAGAGGCCATTATGTTACACTGTCCCCATCATGCAGTAGCATTTAATCAGCAGGCTTTAACATTCAACTTGAAATCAGAAGTCGTGCAGCATTTTGTGCTGAGTCAGCTGTTATGGATGAAAGTAAACTGAAAAGTGATCCGTTTTATTTAAACTCCTTTTTGTCTAAATGTTTTAAAGCACCAGCCTCAAACTAGATATGAAACATTCAGTTTGAAAAAATGTCTTTATATTCTGCGAAAGCAGCAGAGTATTTTTTTTTTCATATTAGTGGCAATAGCCCAATGAATACTGTTACTGAGTAGTTTTAAGCACAAAACTATTCAGTAACTATTTGTTCACCGTTAGAGTACGATAAAATGTAACATTTTTTGGCAAGATTGCAGCATTTAGCAACTACTGCAGATGCTACAGATACAAAAAAAAATCATCAGCAACAAAACTGCAAAACAGACCTGAGTAGCATGAACAAGTAGGTGGGATTGGAAAAAAGAAACATTTGAGTTTGTGTTATGTAACAATTTCAGGCAAATTTTTAATAAATGTCCCTTTTAGCCACTTGTGGCTTACGTCTAACCAAAACTAGAATTATTATTCGTGTAATTATACTCATCCCCTAGGCTAGTATCCTAAATCATAAACTCCCTGTCAGCTTCTTAGGAAATCTGAACAGAGCCCTATTAATATATGAAAGGTGTCGCAATGAGATACATCTCCATCCAGAAATACAGGAAGGCAGCAGAAGCTTCCGAATCTTTCAGTTTTCAAAAGTGATCCTGAACGTAAGAGCTTCACAGTGACAGATTCCATTATGTACTTACAATTAAATTTCAATTAGCTCAGTATGACAAAGGAATGTATTTGCTAGTAGCTTTGATTCTTTCGTTTTAAATGTATATATAAATGTCTATGTGTGCGCACGTGTGAGACACCTTTTCTTGTGTGTGTGTATAACTTCTCGTATGTCTTTTCACTTCTCGCTCCCTCTCTTGCTGCCGACGTCCCTGCAGCGTAATCCTCCCCTGCTTCCATCTTCCAACTCCCTGTCAGTCCAACTGGTTCTGGTGTTGGTTCTTTGGGCTGTCCAGACTGTTCCTCAGTCAATGTCCATGATGTTTCCATATTGTCTGTCTTTTCTTTCTCTACGCTGATACTGGACAGCATGCCAGCGGAGGTCGTTAATGCTCAGTTACACACCGTTTCAGTCCGAATGTCCAACAGGAGACCCGACAGTAGTCCCCTTAATGGAAATGTTTCAACAGTTCTCTGGAGTGAAAAAATTAGGATCAGCAAATACTTCAGTGCCTGGAGGTGATGTAGGTCTTTTTATTTTTTTTTTATCTTCCTGATGTTCTTGCTCAATCTCAATCCACAGGGAGAAAAGCTTATCAGATCCTTTGCTATTTTAAATTACATAATTTAGAATTTGCAAAGTTAATTTATTAACCTCACTGAGTATCTCACCAATTAACAGTGAGACAATCAGTTGACTAAGTTCGTTGATCCCAGCGCTGGAGCCACGGAGCAGAC